>NW_011493897.1:957569-980183 GCF_000754665.1 Bison bison bison | reverse complement strand
CTGAGTTTAAGAAAGAAATCTCATGTTTCATGCTATGCCTCCCCACCTAATCCTGAGCAACATATATACTATTGATATCTATTGATGTGCTTAGGTGTGACAAGAATTAGAACCCAGATTTGCTTGGTTATATACATGAATTCAGAGTTGTTAAACCTAAATCAGGAAATACTGAATTTGTAATCAAAAGGATAAATTAGAGTAAATTTTTTCTAACAGATTCACTAAAGCTAACTTCCTGAGTGATTAAATGAAATGCAAGGGCTGTGAGCAGTAAAATGCTGTTTATTTGTGAAATACTAGAAGAATGGTCAATCAATATTCCTGTCTTTTCATTTGTGCTGCTGCACAGTTAATTTTGTGAACCTAAATGCAGGACTTTATATTTATCTTGATTATATTTCATCTTGTTATCCTGGGGAGATCATTTTGGATCCTGACTCTGTCAATTTCTGTGTTTTCTATTCTCAGCTTCATTTGTGCTGTACATTGATAAACATATTCTTGTGTTTTCATCCGGTTTATTATTAAAAACTTTGAGGGAGTCAGGGCTGAGGCCGGTGGCGGAGGCCGGCAGCAGTGAGTCTGCCATGTCTGCATACAGCCGTCTCCCACAGTGGTTGGTAGAGCTTGGCAGGGACACCGCCGGTAGGCACAGTGACACACTTGGCTCCCTCCTGCCAGAGTGGGCAGGGGAACAAAAACAACCGCGTTCAAGTGTTGTATAAAGCCTCTGCAACAATAAGAACTCTTATGAGTCTGCGTTTTCTAATTGCTTTCATATTGATTATCTCATTTGGGCTTCACAAACACCTCATGAAAGAAGGTGTAAAAATGTTGATTTTCAGAGAACTCTGATGAACTCAAGACTATCAGAAGTAACTTCATGTGGCTGTAAGGGGAGCTGGATCTCAAATCCTCTTCTGACTCCAAGACCTGTGATTTTTTTTTTTACTTGCCTTTTAATAATAGCCATTTTCATCAAGGATGAAAACATTTTTTTCCCCTCTTATTGTCACTCACCACACGTGTAAGGAAGGACTGGCTAGTTGTGTCTCCCCGCTAGACTCTATGCTGCATGAGGGCAGGGACCATGCTCTTCTCTTCATAGCTGCATCCTTTGTGCCTAGATGGTGGTCAGCACCGTGTACATGCTCAATGAATATGTTTCTAACAAATAGATACATGAGTAAATACAAACTATCAATCATAATGTAATTGTTAATAATAGCAATCTTCATCTTATTTAGCAGAGTTAAGGTTTAAAATTGTTCCCTTCCACTAAGCACTGAGTAAATACAGCAAAATGGCTACACCCTGATCTCTTAATAAAGAACTCAAGACACTTTCTAAGTACACTCTGTTTATCCTCACATGCACCTTGACAATAGGTATGGGTTAGAGGTGGTATCATCGTATCACCCACAAGAATAGAGAGATTCTTTATCTCACCCAAGACTGCACAGACGTTTTCAGAGCAGCTGTTAATAGATTTTATGTTTTTTATCTTCAGTCTGTTGCTGAGGCTGCTAAATCCTACTAAAGCTATCAGGCACCAGAGCCTTATGCAGCTTTTCAAGCGTCTACAGTGCTCCCAAGTTAATTCACAGAAATGGCTGCAAGACTGTGCAAAAACAGCTGGTTACCTCTCAGCAGAATTAGCTGTAACCAGTTTAGTCACTTGCTGAGAGAGAGCAGGAAATCTCATGCAAAAGTCAGCAACATTCTTCATCGTGTAATATAGCAAGTAAATCTATTTCTGAGCAGACCCAGGTGCCTGGCTGGTTTAAGAAGATTCAAGGGCAGACAGAGATCTGTGGTCTAAAGAATGGGAGAGATTGTTAAAGCCAGATCTGGGTCTTTGATTTGGTGGCTCTGGTACAGACAGGCCAAATATTTTGAGAATGGAGAGAATGATTTGTCAGTGAAGTTAGAGCAGAAATGTGGACAGATGGAAAATGTTGAGCCCCACTCAGGCAGCTGCTGTTGTGCTGACACTAGCAGCTCCTTCCCCCAATCTGAGATGAGCAGCAAACTCTTGCTCTCTAATCCCACAGGTCAGTGATGCCCTGCAAGGCAGAGATGGAGGACAATCTGCCCAGGGGAAATCAGACCATAGTTTATTTTTCAATAGTATATTTGGAAAAAATCATGGAAGTTCCAGAAAAGCTATAGAGAGGAAGTAACTATTTTTCCTTAACCCTTTGGGAATAGGGTTACCAATCTGATTCTCTGTTATTCTGAAAATTTTGGTGTGTATTTCTTATAAATAATGACATCCTTCCATGTACAAGGAATAAATCAGTGAACAAAATACAGTGAACAAAATCAGGAAATTAACCTCAAAGCATAACTACTATCAGACCCCATTTAAAGTTTGTCAAGGGTTGCAATAATATTCTTTACAGCAGACGGATCCAGTTCAAACTCATGCTGTATGTCAAATCTCTTTGGTTAGCTTCGATTTGGTAAGATTCTGTAATCTTTCTTTGACACATCTTTAACACTTTAGAAAATTATAGGTCAGTTATGTTACACAGTGTCTCTTCATTTAGGCTGTTTCCTCAGACTAGATTCAGGGTATGCATCATTGGAAGGGTTGATGCAGAAGCTGAAGCTCCAATACTCTGGCCATGAAAACAGCTGACTCATTGGAAAAGACCCTGTTGCTGGGAAAGATTGAGGGCAGGAGGAGAAGGGGACAACAGAGGATGAGATGGTTGGATGACATCACCAACTCAATGCACACGAGTTTGAGTGGATTCTGGGAGATGGTGAAGGACAGGAAAGCTTGGCATGCTGCAGTGCATGGGGTCTTGAAGAGTCAGACATGACTTAGTGACTGAACAAGAACAAAAATGCATCTTTGGAAGGAATAGCACAGAAGTGATTTTATGTTCTTCTTGGCGCATCATACCAGGTGGTACAAAATTTCATTTTTTCTGGTTACTGATGCTAACTTTGTTTGCTTTATTAAAATGATGTTTCCCAAGCTTTTAGTCTCAAGTTACTTATTTCTTCACTGTAATTAATAAATATTTTGAGTGGGAAAAATGAAACTATGTAACTATTCCTCAACAAACTTCCAATTTATTCATTTACTGTTTTACATCTGTAAGGATTTACTGCTTCTTTCCTAATTTATTCAATGAGTTATAAGCTTTTTCTATCATTATTTATTCTGACATTTGTATTGTCCTCAATTTGACCACTAAAAGCCTCTTCAAGTTGCATTTGTGTGGTTTTTACATATCTCTATCATTTTTGAGTACTTTGTTGTCTCTGGCAAAAAAAAGAGATGTTATAGGCTGATCTTATATTTTCCCTACCCCAGTTTTAAACTCACACATTTCCATAAAGAGCCCTAGCTCCTTTAAGTGGAGAATGGTATTTAGAAGCCAGGGTCTGGGCAATAGGTGTGCTTATTACTATGGGATGTTGCTCCTCTCAAGACCCCTCCTTAGTGGACAGAGCTAAGGAATATATGTATGTTTATATACACACACTCAACTCTATAACTATACATTTTGCAAATTATACCTCTAATTCCAATCCAACATCAGAGAGTTTATTTTAATTTTCTTTTCTATATTTGTAATTCTATTTTTTGATGATGAGAAATCTGGCTCCCACTGTCTATAACATATTTAATTTCTTGATCAATACCTCTGTGTGAAGCCAATCTCCCATCTCCATGGCCATCCCCTCACCTGCAAAGATACCCTCCTCACTCTACTTTGGCTCTTCACACAAGGTTTGGAAGAGGGTACCAAGCCTGGAAGGAGACTGAGAAAAGTATGCAGCTACAAATGTGTGCTACCTTTCATGAAAAAGAAAGGATGACTCAGAGTCCAAAAATTGAAAAGCTATAGAGGATTTAATCCCATGTCTTGAAACCTAATCAAGGAAGTCTAACATTTGCCTAGCTTAAAGTCAGAACTGTGATGAACCAGGGACTTTTTTTTTTTTTTTTTTTAACCTTCTATTTTCCTCCTTTATGGGCCAGAATGTCTATATTTATCATCCCATGCTGCTGCTGCTGCTAAGTCACTTCAGTCATGTTCGATTCTTTGTGACCCCAGAGATAGCAGCCCACCAGGCTCCCCCATCCCTGGGAGTCTCCAGGCAAGAACACTGGAGTGGATTGCCATTTCCTTCTCCAATGCATGAAAGTGAAAAGTGAAAGTGAAGTCGCTCAGTCGTGTCCAACTCCTAGCAACCCCATGGACTGCAGCCTGCCAGGCTCCTCTGTCCATGGGATTTTCCAGGCAAGAGTACTGGAGTGGGGTGCCACTGCCTTCTCTATGACTGTCCCACTATTGTATGTTGGAAGTGAATTATTTGTCTCTTTAGTTTCACAAGTCCTTAAATGGAGAGTAATTGTGTCCTAGTAGTGGTACTTAATTGGTTATACCCAAGATCTTCATTAGTGCTTGATTTGAATGATGAGATTTTGGACTTTAAGGTGATGAGATGGTGAGATTTAGATTTGGATTATGAGATTTTGTTGATGATGTGATGGGATGAAAATTGTGGAATGGAATATTAGTCAACCAGGGCTGCTATAATGAAGTGCCATTGACTGGGTGGCTTAAACAGCAGAAATTAATTTTCTCATAATTCTGAAGGTTAGAAGTCTAAGATCAAAGTTCAGCAGGAGTTTCTCCTGAGGTCCTTTCTCTTGGCTTGTAGAAGGCTATTTTCTCTGTGTCTTCACATGGTCTTCTCCTGTATATGTCTATTCCCAGATTTCCTCTTCTAATGAGGGAACCAGTGATATTGCATTAGTGACCATCCTAACGACCCATTTAAACTCAATTACTTATTTAAATGGAGAAGGAAATGGCAACCCACTCCAGTACTCCTGCCTGGGAAATTCCATGGATGGAGGAGCATGGTAGGCTATGGTCCATGGGGTCACAAAGAGTCAGACACGACTGAACAACTTCACTTTCTTTCTTTCTATAGTTCCTTTTGGAGAAGGAAATGGCAACCCACTCCACAGTTCTTGCCTGGAGAATCCCATGGACAGGGGGGCCTGGTGGGCTACAGTCTATGGGGTTGCAATGAGTCAGACACGACTAAGCAAAGCAACTAACACACACACACACACACACACACTTCTTTAAAGACCTTATATCCAAATACATTCATAATTCTGAGATACTGGGGGTGGGTAGGATTTCAACATATAAAGTTTAGAGGGACACAATTCAGCCTGTAACAGATAGGCTATTTTGTGTGTGGGACGGACATGAAGCACTGGGGACTCAGTTGACCATGGTAGGCAGAATTCTAGGATGGTTGCCAAGATTCCTGCCCCCCTGGTGTATACACCCTATATAATCCTTTCCCCTTGGTGTGACTGGGAACTATGAATATGATAGGGTAGTCACTCCTGTGATTATCTTGTATTTTATAAGGCTCCATCTTAACAGAATGGAGGGGATTAGCTTTTCTTGCCAGGCTTACAGAAATAAGTGGCCAGGTTGTGCAAGAGCCACATGGCAGGGGAGGACCTCTAGGAGCTGAAATTAGCCCCCACTGACACCCAGCAAGAAAGCAAGGACCTCAGTCCTACAGCCACAAGGAACCAAACTCTGCCAGCAACCATATGAGCTTGGAAGAAAAAGCAAAACTCCATAACAAAATGCAATCCAGCTGACACTTTGATTGCAGTCCTGAGCAGAGGACACTACTAAGCCATGCCTGAACCCCTGGCCCACAGGAACTGGGTGATAATAAATGCATGAGGTTTTAGATGAAGTCTGTGGTAATGTTACATGTCAATATATTAGAAAACTAATATACCCTCTGCAGTTGCAAATCCTTGTTTGCTGTTGGCTATAACTCTCTGCACTTGCTACACTTCCCAAGATCTAACCAACACACTGGACTTCTACCAACAAACAAGCATGCAAACAAACAGTTTTTGCAATGAGTATTGGGATTCAGTAAGTGTCCATTAAGCTCACTTCTGCTTCTGGGGAATCTCTAGTGTTGGATTTCATGGAAGGAGCCAGCAGCTGGTACCAGTTTGTTATCCTGTCTCCATAGTACCCAGATATGCATTTGAAGAAGATCCCCCTTGGTCCTACATGGTGAGTGAATTGGCAAGACCAGCTGCAGGACAGCAGTTAGGAGCTGCTGTAGAGGCCAGGTGAGAGACGACAGTGACTTGACTAGGTGATGGCATGGAATCTGGGCTTGGATTTGAGAAAAGGCAGTAGAAGTCACTCTCAACCTCACTGCCCAGAGATAACCAGTGTTAATATCAATATTAACCATGTTTATATTTTGGTGTATTTTGTCTTCCTTTTTTAAATATTTATATATGTAATACTTTATTTTTAAAGTGATGGGATGACATTGTGTTTATAATTTTGTATACTGATAATTACCCTTGTCTTGTGGTCAGTTATCTGAAGCATTCAATATTATTTTAAAATATTATATTTAAAAAGTCATTGTCTATTTTGTGGTCCCTGCTGCATGTGGGCTTAGTCACTCAGTCACGTCAGACTCTTTTCGACCCCATGGACTGTAGCCTGCCAGGCTCCTCTGCCCATGGGATTTCCCAGGCAAGAATACTGGAGTGGCTTGCCATTTCCTCCTCCAGGGGATCTTCCTGATTTAGGGATCTAATCCAGGCCTCCTGCATTAGCATATGGATTCTTTACCATTAATGCCACCTGGAAAGCCCTCATGGTCCCTGGGGCCATACTAAAACATATTAGTGGAAAATACCTAGAAGAATTCAGGAGAGAAAAATGGAGTGAATGAATCTGAGAGCTAGGAGAAGTATACATCCATAGGTGTCCCCTGATTATCTGACTATGAGAGAGGGTAAGAGTTGATACCATCTGTATTGAGCTTAAAGTTGGCAGCTGTGGTTTGGGAATATTGGAGTGGGTTTCCATGCCCTCCTCCAGGACATCTTCCCAGTCCAGGGATCAAACCCGTGTCTCCTGTGGCTCCTGCATTGCAAGTGTATTCTTTACTGTTGTGCCACCAGGGAAGCCCATTATAACTATTCTGTGCTGTGCTGTGCTTAGTCACTCAGTCATGTCTGACTCTTTGAGACCCCATGGACTGTAACCTGCCAGGCTCCTCTGTCCATGGAAAGTCTCTAGGCAAGAATACTGGAGTGGGTTGCCATTCCCTCCTCCAGGGGATCTTCCCAACCCAGGGATTGAACCTAGGTCTCCTGCATTGCAGGTGGATTCTTCACCATCTGAGCCACCAGGGAAGCCCAAGAATACTGGAGTGGGTAGCCTATCCCTTCTCCAGGGGATCTTCCCAACCCAGAAATCAAACCAGAGTCTCCTGCATCGCAGGCAGATTCTTTACCATTAGTGCCATTTTTTGACCCCGTGGACTGCAGCACACCAGGCCTCTCTGTCCTTCATCATCTCTCACAGCTTGCTCAAACTCATGTCCATTGAGTTGGTGATGCCATCCAATTATCTCATCCCCTATCGCCCCCTTCTCCTCCTGCCTTCAGTCTTTCCCAGCATCAGGGTCTTTTCTAATGAGTCAGCTCTTCACATCAGGTGGCCAAAGTATTGGAGTTTCAGCTTCAGCATCAGTCCTTCCAATGAATATTCAGGGTTGATTTCCTTTAGGATGGACTAGTTTGATCACCTTGCAGTCCAAGGGACTCTCATGAGTCTTCTCTAACACCACAGTTCAAAAGCATCAATTCTTCAGCACTCAGCTTTCTTTATAGTCCAACTCTTATATCCGTACATGACTACTGGAAAAACCATAGCTTTGACTAGACAGACATCTGTCAGCAAAGTAATGTCTCTGCTTTTTAACATGCTGTCTAACTTGGTCATAGCTCTTCTTCCAAGGAGCAAACGTCTTTTAATTTCATGGCTGCAGTCACCATCTGCAGTGATTTTGGAGCCCAAGAAAATAAAGTCTGTCACTATTTCCATTGTTTCCCCATCTATTTGCCATGAAGGGTTAGGACCAGATGCCATGATCTTAGTTTTCTGAATGGTGAGTTTTAAGCCAGCTTTCACTCTACTCTTTCACCTTCATCAAGAGGCTCTTTAGTTCCTCGTCATATTCTGCCATAAGGGTGGTGTCATCTGCATATCTGAGGTTATTGGTATTTCTCCCGGCAATCTTGAGTCCAGGTTGTGCTTCATCCAGCCCGGCATTTTGCCTACTGTCCTACAATTCTACTGGGTGCTTAATGTGATCTGGAGTAGATAAGGCTAAATTTTCAAATAGTCTTTTTTAATATATATCTAATTTTATTTATTTACTTTTGGCTGTGCTGGATCTTCATTGCTGCAAGGGCTTTTCTCTAGTCACAGCGAGGGGATGTTACTCTTGGTTGTGGTGCTCTGGCTTCTCATTGTAGTGGCTTCTTTTATTGTGCTCTAGAGCTCCTGGGCTCTTGAGCACAGGCTCAATAGTTGTAGTTCATGGGCTTAGTTATTCTGTGGCATGTGGGATCTTCCAGGACCCCAGATCGAATCTATGTCTCTGGCATTGTCAGGCAGATTCTTTACCACTGAGCTACCAGGGAAGCCCCTCAAATAACCTTTTATAAGGGAAGCAAGAACAAGTTGGATAATAGGAGAGCAACTGGCTGTTTAAATATTTTTTAAAAATTAAGTCCACTAAACAACAAATCAACTATCCTTTGAGAATCTATACATTCTACTCAGGTCCCACTAACTTCCCTGCAATCCTCTTCTCAGAACTTGCTTTCTGGTTTCTAGAAGTCCTTACATAGATTACACAATACACACACACACACACACACATATATACAAAACCTCCCGCCGCTGCACCCACCCCTCTCCCATGAGTTCAGAGCAAGGCAAGTGGTCAAGTTAGTGGAGACTTATCTTTGGTCTCATCTAACAAGTCTCTCCTCCCACTTTGCATTCCCCAAACCTATCTCCACTCTTCACCTTCCCCTACCAGGGATAAAGCGGGGTCTTTTTCCCACACACACTTGGAAAGTTGTCAAATAATTTAAGCCAAGGTGTTTGCTGATAACAAATGTGCTATGGCTGATAAGGAAAGTGTTAGCTGATAGGCTTAACATCCTAGAAATATTTGCATTTTCATAGGGGCCTTCTAAAAGGAGAAGCTGTCTGGGGCCTCAAAGAAAGAAGTCACTTGTTGGGATGGCTTTGGGGGCCTGAAATTTGGGGGCAGAACTCCCTGATATAGTCTCAGACCATGTTCTCCACCCACCTGCAGCGTCCCTTTCAGATAAATACCTGACTGCCCCTAGATGAACAGGCAGATACCCCACTGGCCCAGCCAGCCAGACTCCTGCTCTGCCCTCTGTCCTGCTTTCCTCCTGGTCTCTTTGGGGACTTTGGGAAGAATGGTGAGAGTGGGAGGTTGGGGAGGGCTTGTTTCACCCCAAATTGGGAGATGTGAGGTTAGAAGGTTATTTCCTTTATTGGCTGCATATGTATAGGAGAAAGTTTTCTATAAAGACTGTGATTTGAAATGAGCTACTTAAATGAGCTAGACTAGCACATGGCTCAGACAGTAAAGAATCCACCTGCAATGTGGGAGACCTGGGTTCAACCCCTGAGTTGGAATCCTGGAGGAAGGCATGGCAACCCACTCCAGTATTCTTGCCTGGAGAATCCCAGTGGACAGAGGAGCCTGGCGGGTTACAGTCCATGGGGTTGCAAAGAGTTGGACACGACCGAGTGACTAAGCACACACACTTAAACAAGTTGGACTAGAACATTTCGCTTCTTACTGCACTGTTGAATATGTACATCTCCAAACTGGCAAAAGATTACATATAATTTAGTGTCATAAAATAACAATTGATCTTGTACCTTTCCTGTGTTTTGTTGGTATAGGCTCTAAATACTCTTTCATCGGAAGAATTTACTTTTATTCTAAGATTCTTTCCTATCCTTTAAAACATCCTTCTTTTCTATGTTTGGTATTTTTCCTATGTTTGGTATTATTTCCAATCCCCTTTCTTGTGTTTCATATTATTATTATTTCTATCTTAGAAATGATTTTCTCATTTGTCACAAAATTGGCAACTCTATGTCAGTTCCTAAATTTTAAAAAAGTTACTGATTCATGAAATCCAAGGGTTGAGAACATAGAATTGAGAGTCAGAACAACCTGCATTCTGTTTTGGATTGATCTTGTGCAAATTGTTTGATCTGTGTAGGCCTCGGTTTCCTCATCTGTGAAAAGGGAGTAATTCTAGTAGTTACCTCAGAGGGTCATTTGAGGATTGCAGGAGATGGCATGCAGGTGCTGGGTCGAAACGATGGCTCCAGGCAGGATTATGAGACTATCCTAGGATGGGACTGGGTGCTTATCAGCCCAGGAAGTGGTGTATGACTTTGTATCCTTGTTTATGCTTGGAGGCAGCCTCTTTGGAGGGAGCCTTCCCGCCCCCCGCCCCCCCGCCATAGTAATTCTTCCCCTAACATCTGACGACCATACATATCTCTTGCTCTCTCTCTCTCTTCTGTTTATTGTGGACTATTTTAAAAATCTTTATTGAATTTGTTCCAACATTGCTTCTGTCTTATGTTTTGGCTTTTTGGCCATGAGGCGTGTGGGATCTTAGCTCTCCGAAAGGGAGAGTGTTAGTCACTCAGTTGTGTCCAACTCTTTGTGACCCCATGTACTGGACAGGTTCCTCTGTCCATGGGATTCTCCAGGCAAGAATACTGGAGTGGGTTGCTATGCCCTTCTCAGGATCAACCAGACCCAGGAATTGAACCTGGGTCTCCTGCATTGCTGGCAGATTCTTTACTATCTGAGCCACCAGGGAAGCCCACTAGCTGCCTGACCAGAGTTTGAAACCGCAGCCCCTGCGTTGGAAGGCAAACAAAGTCTTAACCATTGGTTTTCCAGGGAAGTCCCCTGTAGTGGTATCTTGACTGTAGAATTACCTGACACTAGTCTTTCCCTGGAGAAGGCAATGGCACCCCACTCCAGTTCTCGTGCCTGGAAAATCCCATGGATGGAGAAGCCTGGTAGGTTGCTGTCCATGGGGTCGCTAAGAGTCAGACACGACTAAGCGACTTCACTTTCACTTTTCTCTTTCACGCACTGGAGAAGGAAATGGCAACCCACTCCAGTGTTCTTGCCTGGAGACTCCCAGGGATGGGGGAGCCTGGTGGGCTGCAGTCTATGGGGTCGCACAGAGTCGGACACGACTGAAGCAACTTAGCAGCAGCAGCAGCAGTCTTTCCTTAGTTGTAGATGGAGTAAACTGAGCATACTCTTCAGCGAATTATGATTTTTCACTCTTAAAAGTTTAAAATTTACTTTAAATGTTCAATAAGACATATTTTTATTATTCCAAAAACTAGAGACTTAGTATTAGCAATTTTATTACCCCATTATGGTTTTTTAAGCTCAGAATAACCTGGAATTTTATGGTTATGAAAATGGAACTCGGAGAGATTAAATGGCTTTTTCAGAGCCTCTAGTTAGTAGGTTGAAGAGCTAAGGTTGGATCCTAGATCTGTTTGACTCTGAAAAACATGCTGTAGGGACTTCCCTGGTGGTCCAGTGGCTAAGACTCTGTACTCCCAATGTAGGGGCCTGGGTTCAATTCCTGGTCAGAGAACTAGATCCCATGTGCTGTAACTAAGAGTTTGCATGCCTCAACTAAAGATCCCACATGAAGATGGAAGATTTCAGGTGCTGCAACTAAGACCTGGCAAAAAAATACAAATAATAACAATCCATGCTATAACTATACTGTGCTGCTGCATGGTAGAAAGAAAGCATCTGTTGTCTATTTCAGTGGAAATTTTGGAGCTAGGACTCTCTTTATCACCTTCCTTGGTGAGATGAAAGTAAAATAATCCATTCAGCCTTTTAACTAAATCCTTTTTCCACTCTGAGTGCTAAAGAACAAGCTTTGTCACTTAATAGCTGTGTGACTTTGAATAAATTACATACCCTCTCTGAACTTTAGCTTCCTTTCCCTGTAAAGTAGGAATAGTAACTCTTGCTTCTCTCTCTAGGTTATTGTATGCAAAGATAGCTTGTTAAGTGCCATAAAGAGTTGAGATTTTTTTTTGGTGGTGGATCCCCTTGATTTCCTAGCTGACTTCTCTTTCATGGATCTGTTTTATTGATTAGAAAGTCCCTTGCAAGGCTATTCCTTTTATATTTCTAATTAATTGATTTCTACTTTACCTCTAATTGTCCACTTTCTTCAACTTTCCCTTTCTACACCCCTCCCCGTGCCACCCCCCACCGCCCACACCAGCTCAATTAGGCTGTCTTTCCATTACACTCTGCTGATTACTCAGGGAGCAGAAATTTTTCAGTAGGCCATCATGGGCTTCCCAGGTGGCACTAGTGGTAAAGAACCCTCCTGCCAAGGCAAGAGATTTAGATGTGAGTTCGATCCTTGGGTTGGGAAGATCCCCTGAAGGATGGCATAGCTACCCACTCCAGTATTCTTGCTTGATGAATCCCAGAGATTCTGGTGAGCTATAGTCCATAGGGTTGCAAAGAGTTGGACATGACTGAACGACTTAGCAGAGCACAGCACAGAAATTTTTCAAGTGCCTGGTATTTTGGTTCATTTCATACTCTCCACCCCATCCTGCCCCTGTCCTTGGCTTTTGGTTAGCTGTGCTAAAGTAATCTCCAGGGTTCTAGGGCATTACTGGATTTTAAAATTCTGCCTTTTAGTATTTTTCTTCTTAACACTCCTGTTTTGTTATAAACCCATTTTCCAAGCAAGACAGGTGATTGCACATGCAAACAGCGAGGAACAGTGGTTCCTGACCTTGGAAGGTGGCATGCTGGAATAGGTGATGTCAAAGGTGTCAGAAATATCACAGCATTCGATGGGCTTCAGTCCTCCTTCTAAATGGGTTTCAGTGTTCTAAGTCTGCATTTGGGATCGAAAACGTGGAGACATGTTCTCCTCAAGATGGTCCTCTTCTAAGTGTTAAAGATATTCTCAAGCTACCACTCTGCTTTCCCTGAGGAGTGACTGTGCTCAGTTAGGCATTGAGGGAGTGTCAGCAAAGAGACACAGTCTTGACCAGCAGGGCTATTGGGGACAATACTCACAGATGACAGACCAACAGCTAAGGAGAGGCATCCGTCCTCACTGGGCTTCTTCACACCCCACTCCTAAAGGGGTCAGTGTCAACTTGCGCCAACCCTAGGCTTCTGGAGGCCTCATGAAAATAAAAATGAATTCCTCCTTTTCCTCCTTGAATAAAAGTCAATCTCAAAACAGCACTTATATCAGTTCATATGTAATCTCCAGTATGTACTAGGGACAATCTTCTCTAAGGACAATTCCCTGCATAGAGCCTGGTGTCTCAGAGCTCCCATTACAGCCTTGCGTTCACCCCAGAGAGACCCTTGGCCTGTGTGGACCTCACACTCCTGCACCCTGTCCCCAGGGCACCCCAGGGAGTCAGGCTGGATGAAGAAAGCAGTTGTTCCCTGGATCCCTGTAGAGAGAAGGAAGACTTTTCCCATTCGATTTCTCCTAAGCTCTGGCCCTGGAGAAGGAATAGGCAACCCACCCCAGCAATCTTGCCTGAGAAATCTTATGGACAGAGGAGCCTGGCGGGCTATAGTCCATGGGGTCGTAAAGAGTCGGACACAACTTAGCAACTAAATGACAACAATAAGCAGCTCTGGCCCAAGCGCTGCCCTTACTGCATCATCTCCCTGGACTGAGGGGGAAGCATCTCTCCAGAGGCTGTGTGGTGTGAGGAACATGTCTTCTATTTCCCGAGAAGGCTCAGTCCACTGTATTAGTTTACCAGGGCCGCCATAACAAAGTACCGACAACTAGGTGGCTTAAAGCACAAGAGTTTATTCTCAAACAACAGAAGTCTTTTTATTTTTATTTTAATCTTTTGGCTGCACCATGTGGCATGTCCATGATCAGGGACTGAACCCTCGATCTCTGCAGTGGAAGCATGGAGTCCTAACTATTGGATCACCATGGAAGTCCTTCAAACAACAGGAGTTTATTCTTAGTTTTAGAGGCTTAAAGTCTGAGATCAGGATACTGGCAGCATTGGTTCCTTCTGATGGTGTGAGGGAGAATCTGCCTTTGGTCTAGCTCTGGCAGTATTTGGTGATCCTTGGCGTCCCTGGTGGCTCAGACAGTAAAGAATCTGTCTGCAGTGTAGGAGACCCGGGTTCAATTCCTGGGTTGGGAAGATTCCTTGGAGAAGGGAAAGGCAACTCACTCCTGTATTCTTGTGTGGAGAATCCCATGGACAGAAGAGCCTGGTGGGCTCCAGTCCATGGGGTCACAAAGAGCCGGACACAACTGAAGTGACTAACACACTTTGGCTTCTAGATGTGTCACCCAATCTTTGCCTTCAACATCACACGGCATTCTCCCTGTGTCTGTATATTTGTCCAAATTTCCTCTCTTTATAAGGACACAGTCACACTGGATTAGGGCCCATCCTGCTGATCTCATCTTCACTTGATCATCTACAAAGATTCTATTTCCAAATAAGGTCACTTTCACAGGTACCAGAGGGTAGGACTTAAATATCTTTTTGGGGGGGTGGGGAGCGACACAATTTGGCACATAACAGCCACCTACCTCAGATCACTTAGCTTCTCCTCAAAATTCCTTGCTATTTCCACCCTCTGGCTCCTCCTTGGTGCCAGAGAAGTCTCCCTCTTCCTGTCCCAGGCTGACTCCTACCCTGGTTCTCCTAATTCCATCCTTTTTAACTTCCTCCTGAGACCTCCTAGGTTGGCTAGTCTGTCCTGGGCCCCTCTTTAGGATCTCCCAGATTATAAATTTATTAGGTTTTATATCTGCTTCCATTGACCCGGCCATTGCTGTTTCATGTTCTTGTGTTCGTTTTTCCTCCTTCACAACCTGCTTCCATTTTCCCATCACTCACTTTCACCCCACTAAAGTTGCTCTGTAGAAAGAGCTCTTGTAGGGACTTCCCTGGTGGCGCAGTGGGTAAGAATCCACCTGCCAGTGCAGGGGACACAAGTTCAATCTCTGGTCCGGGAAAATTTCACATGCCTTGGGATAAATAAGCCCAAGAGCCACAACTGCTCTGCAACAAGGGAAGCCACCATAATGAGAAGCCCAGGCACTGCAACTAAAGAAGGCTTGTGCAGCAACAGAGACCCTGCTGCTGCTGCCACTAAGTCGCTTCAGTCGTGTCCTACTCTGTGCGACCCCATAGACGGTAGCCCACCAGGCTCCGCTGTCCCTGGGATTCTCCAGGCAAGAACACTGGAGTGGGTTGCCATTTCCTTCTCCAATGCACGAAAGTGAGAAGTGAAAGTGAAGTCGCTCAGTCATGTCTGACTCTTAGTGACCCCATGGACTGCAGCCCACCAGGCTCCTCCGTCCATGGGATTTTCCAGGCAAGAGTACTGGAGTGGGTTGCCATTGCCTTCTCCAAACAGAGACCCAGTGCAGCCAAAAATAAATTCATAAATATATAAATAAATAGATAAAAGAAACACCCCTTGTAGATGCAGTAGAGCCTGGTAGCCAAGATTGCAGGTTTTGGAGTCAGACTTCTGTGTTTCAAGTCCTGGGCCACTTAATCTCTTTCATCTGCAGTTTTGTTCCTCTGTAAGTGTGCATAAGGACATGATGACAGCATCTACTACATGGGGCGTGGTGGGGATTAAGTGACGAAATACATGTGTTACCTTAGCACAGCTCCTGGTATACAAGTGAAGTCTCAGCTGTGTGCTAATACTTAAATTTTTGGTGATTTTGACTATTTCTTTTGCTATGAAGATGACAATTGTGCTTAGTTGCTCAGTTGTATCTGACTCTTTGGGACTTCATGGACTGTAACCTGCCAGGCTCCTCTGTTCATGGGATTCTCCAGGCAAGAATACTGGAGTGGAAAGCCATTCCCTTCTCCAAGAGGTCTTCCCAACCTAGGGATTGAACCTGCATCTCTTGATAGAGGTGGATTGCATTGACAGGTGGATTCTTATTCACTGTGCCACCAGGGAAGTCCCAGTCCTCAATATCTTTTTTAAAGTCTATCCCTCTGTGGCCCTTAACACAATCTGTCCTCCATTCCCTAGTAGGTGAGAGGACAGAGACATTCCTGTCTCATTTTCATATCTCCTGTAGGACTTCCCTGGTGGCTCAGTGGTAAAGAACCCGCCTGCCAATGCAGGAGACAAAAGAGACATGGGTTCAATTCCTGGGTCGGGAAGATCCCCTGGAGGAAGGATGGCAACCCACTCCAGTATTCTTGCCTGGAGAATCCCATGGACAGAGGAGCCTGGTGGGCTACAGTCCATGGGGTCACAAAGAGTCAGATACTACTGAAGTGACTTAGCATGTACTTCATACCCATAAATTCACACAATTATTAGGACTCTTGTGCTGACTTGAAGAGTACTCAACTTTCCACACAAAACTTCTTTTTCAAAAGGACTTCACCGGGCTGAGAAAGAGCAAATGTGAATGAAGGCTGAAGCGAAGCATAAAGGCAGATCTTTCCCCTGCCTGTCACCATCCAGGGGTATATGACTCTGAGTCTGGGGCTGGGCTGGAAATGAGAACACAGAGAATCAGACTGTGGGGAAAGACTGGCCCCCTAAGCCGGGTCATGGCCCCCTCAGGCTTCCTTCTTCTCCAGCAGCACCAGGCTTCCTCCTTGTCATCTTGCTGCCTTCCTCACTAACTCAGAATCCCCAGACATGCAGCAACCTCTTTTTGTTCCATTGGCCAGAGTTAATCAAGAACAGAGAGGCTTTCAAAGTGATGACTTTGTTCACAGAGACCTGTGGAATGCAAAGGACTTTCTTCTTCCATTTTCAGAACAAACAGCTGAAGGTCAGGAATTCGGCTCCCCCCACCCCCAAGTTCCGGATAGTCTTCCCTTTCCTCCCCCTGGCATCTCACCTCCAGGCCCCTCTACCCCACAAGTGCACTATCGTATGACCGTACCCCCAGGGAGCTGCAATTTAATCTTCAACCTGTTTCTCCAAGGAGATGGCTTTTCTGGAGCACATTTTTGGGAGACCATAGATGTTTTAGGTCTGATCATCCAGCATTCTTTGTTCTGCCCGTGACCAGCCACTCTATTAATGCATCCCCGTGTTTCCATCAGCAGTCTCTTTGTAAACTTGTTATCTCTAGCTGCACTACTAACCCTTCCCTTGCTATCACGATTTCTCAATCCTAGTTTAACCCAAATCACTCATGTGTTTAGAGACCACTGCTCTGGGCATGGACATGGCTTGCTTGTGCATGTCCAGAGCATGTCCCTGCTCTGTCATGGAAACAATCCCCACACTCCGTGCACTCCAAATACTCTCAAATTAACCAAGTCTTTTTAGCTACCTGTGAAATTGAGTTCTGTTTCTGCTGCAAATATTTTCAGGAACTAAGGGGACACTTTGTAGAGTATTCCAAGTTCACAAGAAACATTTGTAAATGAATCAAGGTATTCTTTATATCCTTATCATTCAGATTAATCTGATTTTAGTACATTAAACAGAAAGGCAATATCTCTCCTGTGTACTACAATTAATCCAAATTTCATGTAAGTGGAACAAATATCTAGAGATTTTGTTTTCTCACCTGACTTCAGTAATATGACATCAGTAATTCCCAGGAACCCTGGGGACAGCTGGTGTAATAGTCATGTTTCAAAAGTGGTTGGTCAACTACCACCATACCCAATAACATGGATGAATTTCCTGGACAAAATATTGAGAGAATGAGGCCAGGCCAAAAAAATAAAATACTATATGATCTCATGTTTTAAAGTCAAAAAATGGGAATAACAAATCTATTATGCTAGATGTCAGGATAGTGGCTGCTATGGGGAGGTAGTGACTGATACAAGATGTGGGAGGTGCCATGGATGCTGGTAATATTTCTTGAACAGGTTATGTTCACTGTATGAAATTTCATTGTGCTCTACATTTGCGATTTGAGTACTGGGCTTCCCTGGTGGCTCAGAGGTTAAAGCATCTGCCTGCAATGTGGGAGACCTGGGCTTGATCTCTGGGTTGGGAAGATCCCCTGGAGAAGGAAATGGCAACCCACTCCAGTATTCTTGCCTGGTGAATCCCATGGACGGAGGAGCCTGGTGGGCTACAGTCCATGGGGTCGCAAAGAGTCGGACACGACTGAGCGACTTCACTTCACTTCTGTATATGTGTTTTACTCTTTTAAAAAGAGGGAGGGTTTGTCAAGGGTCTGGATGTTGTGCTTGGGAGCAGTGTGAGGTGAGAGCAATACCTTACTGCAGCACTAAGTTATCAACTTAAATGACTTTTGAAAGTGGCAACTCCCTTACAATTCCCTCAAACGGGCATAGAAGGGCAAGTAAATGGACATGATATAGGGCTGGCCAAAAAGCTCTCGGGTTTTTCTATAAGATCTTATGGAGAAACTCAAATGAACTTTTTTGCCAACTCAATGAAATTTAGGGAGTTCTAGGAATTGTACTGAGCATTCCTTATGTTCTTAGATATCTACCTCTGAATCCTAAAATAAGGGACCAAGGTGAGAAAGACAGTTGTCCCATTAGGAGAGCCAAAGAGAGGAAGGTAGTCTTCTTTTTGCTCCCTGGGCTGGAACATGGCTATGGCCAGGCTGTGGTCCAGGCTTGGCCAATGGCTGCTTTGGACTCTTTGGGGGCAGTTGGAAATGTTTAAGGGAGCAGAGGCAGAGATTCAGATACCTAGGGATTCAGTGTTGAGTTTCCAGTAGAAGCAAGAGTCCATCAACTTTCTAGAGAATTTGTTTTTGTTGCTTGATCTAAGTGAGTTCTAGGGTACCTACCCTTTCTTCAATTATGTCTGACTTTCAAGCCTCCTTGTCGGTTGAGGATAATACCTGATACCCTTTCTAAATACCTTTTCTGATGAAAGTAACCAGAGTAAATTTCTGTTATTTGTCTTCAAAAATCTTGACTAGTACAAAAGCTCCCCAGCAAAAGATATTTCCAATTCTGCTTGCATTTCTTTACCCCAAATGTGTCAGATGGCTTCTAATTCACTAACTAGAGATTATTTGGGGTTAACTCTGCTCCTCTTTCAAAAATACCAGCATATTTTTCAGGGTAAACTAATCATTCATACTTCATTCCAAATCTAGCTGCTTGATCCCTTACTTCTATCTAAGATCAGTACTTTAATAGAAGGGAGGAGGAAAGGGCTCAGGAAGTATGTCATTTTGGAAAGTGGAGCATTTCAGAGAAGGCAAGAGTGAGATAAGATATTAAGGCAGAGATCCTTGGGAGGTCAGAGGGTCTCATGAGGTCACAAGATTCAAATAGGGTGAGGCAAAGAGGACGCTGTGAAATAGGAAAGAGCTCAGAGCAGTGCGTTAAAGAACCAGAGAAAAAATGTACAATTTAACTTTAGGCTGCTCTTTTGCATGTAAGTATTTTTTGTTTTGTTTTGTGTTACGATAAGGAATTGGGAGCTCTAGCCTGTTAGAGTTCTGGGAGTGATTATAGGTGATTTATCATGTTATTGCAACTCCTAGTTTATGTACAGACACCATCAGGAGAAACAGTGTGGATTCAGGATCCACCCTGCCAGACTAATCTTTGTAAAACAACAGGAGCTTGCTCAGAACCAGTTATGCCAGACTAAGCTCATTTCCTTTGTTGATGGGGTTACCGGGCTGGTGGGTTTCAGCAGGATATAGACCCATGAGCCCAGTGTAGTTAAGTGGATTTGTAATTGGTTGAACAATCACACGCAAAGACTGATGATTAATGAACCTGTGTCAACTTTAAGGGCGGTCTCTAGTCATTTGCTGCAGGGTCTCAGTCAACTTTTTATTAATGACTTGGATGGTTTCACAGAACATACTGATCAAATTTGCTGAGAGGGTTAGTGACTGTGTTGGATGATAAGATCAGGATTCAGAAAGCTCTCAGAAAAGGAAAGGATGTCCCAGCTATAACAAGATGGGATTTGATAGGGATAAAGGGGAAGCGTACACTTAGTCCTAAAGAGCCAATTATATATGGAGAGGCTGGAGGTGACTCAGCTTAACAGGGGCCTGTTGAGAGAGACACCCTGAAGCAGGGGCCTGACATGTCTGAGTGGGCACCACTGCCCACATCACAGCTAGGGACTGTGGCTCATTCTGTGTGCTGCCTCTGAGAGCAACAGGGACAAAGTAAAACGAATTCAGAGGTGGGGTCCGAAGCCATTTTGTAGGCAAGACAGCAGCTGAAGGATATCTAGCTTGGAGACAAGAGGGCTTGGAGTCAGGCCAACCATTTTTAATTATTTGTAGGCTGGTAGAGTTGAAGGAGAATTAGGTATCTATTGGTGGTCTCAAAGGGTAAAACACAGAACTGTGAGTGGGAGTTGCAGCTTCCACCTAAATTATAAAACTTCGGAAAACTTCCCCACAATTAAGGAAGAAGGAAGGCCTAGTGGTAAGCCCACAGGCTTAGGAGTTAGGGCTGGGCTTGACTTTCTCAAATATGCCAGTTATTAGCTATAGCTTTGGGCAAGTTGATTTTACTTTTGAATTTTTATGAGGATTAACTGAGATGTGATGGCACCTATGTGTGGTGTGCTACACCTAGAAACTCAATAAATGAGAGCTCTTTTTAAGATGGCTGTACTGTTTAAAAGTTGAATGAGTGGTCTCAGATGGGAGTGAATTTGAGTACAGATGAAATGATGGAGAAGGGATTTTATGTTTCATGTGGTGGTGGTGCGGAGCTAGGTTAGTAGGGCCTCTTTAATTCTGATGTCTCTTGTACAAAGTGAAGTGGGTGTCCCAGTAGATGAGGGAACTAGTGCTGTGGCTCATATCTGTATTTTATTTTATTTTTTCCCAGAATAGCTAGGTTTTGTGATTTACAATGGCCAAGAAGTTGTTTTTATCCCCCCTCAAATTATGCACACTTAAAACTTGACCTACAGATCAAATATAAAGTGTAATGCATAATCTTAATAATAGCTTCTCTTTATTGAGGCTGGATCATAGGATAGTCAATTTGTAAAACACCCTTCATATATCTTTATGGTGACATAAGAATATTATATAATAAATAACATTTAATATGACTTAGGAACATTGTGTAATAAATATTATATAACATTTTAATATAATAATGTGGGAATATTCTATAATAAATGTCACAGGAACATAGAGAGGGAAGCAATTAATTCTAACTAGAGGATTAGAAAAGGCTTCTTGGAGAAAGTGACATTTGAGTTGGGTCTTAAAGAATGAGTAAAACTTTAATTGATGGATGTCAATGGGGAGGCCTTCCAGGCTGGGAAATGGTTTAAACAAAAGCACAGAAGTAATTAGTGGAGATAATGAGCCATCTTCCCAAGGCAGACTCTGCCTTTTTTCTCGTGGATGCCATCATCCTTGCCATCACTGATGGTGTATGTTAACATGAAAGTCCGCAAAAGCTTTTGTAGTCAATGACTTGTTACCATTGCCCCCAGACTGCGGTTATTTTTTTGTTTTGTTGTTAAAATAGATGGAATGCCTATAATACATATAGTCTTCCCAGGTAGCACTAGTGGTAAAGAACCTGCCTGCCAAAGCAGAGGATGTAAGAGACATGGGTTCGATCCCTGGGGTTGGGAAGATCTGGAGGAGGGCATGGCAACCCACTCTAGTATTCTTGCCTGGAGAACACCATGGACAGAGAAGCCTGATGGTCTACAGCCCACAGGGTCACAAAGAGTCAGACATGACTAAAGCGACTGAGCACACACGAACGCACAATACATATGCACAGCCCTGAGGTCTGAGGCAGAAGACCTAGGGCAAGGTAAAGAAGAGGTTGCTTTGCCATCTGCACAGCAGGAAAGGATCTCTGATCTCACACTGACGTGGGCCTTCTCCACCTTCCTGGGAGAGGTTTCTGTGGCTTTGAGAAGGCCATTTCTGGCTGGGTTAAATCCATGACCTGGAAGGGGCTCTATGGATGGGAATCCATTGACACTCAGATCTGGAGGTCTGTCACTGATTTTTCATGTATTACTTCATCCACTGGACATGGCTGGAAAGATGAGAGTGACTAGGGGCCAATGTCACGTCACGGGAAACAAGACCCAAAGCCAGGGTGACTTTCCTATAAATGGAAGGAAAAAGATACCTCCTCTCTTTAATCTGTTTGTTCCCAGAAAACTAGGCGTTCTGGGAGCAACTATACCTATCTCTTAGACCAGCCTTAGGACAGGACCACAAGCGGTGAGAGCGGGGTTAGTGATGACTTCGGAAATTGCATGTTAGACATCGGTGGCACTTAGGGCTTCCCAGGCGGTGCAGGTTGTAAAGAATCTGCCTGCCAATGCAGGAGACGCAAGAGATTCGGTTCAATCCCTGGGTCAGGAAGATCCCCTGGAGTAGAAAATGACAACCTACTCCAGTATTCTTGCTGGAAAATTCTTTGGACAGAGGAGCCTGGCAAGCTACCGTCCTTGGGGTCGCTGAGTCAGACACAGCTGAGTGACTGAGTGCACACACACACACACACCCACAGGGACAGAAGTCAGTTTGGAGGGGATGATAGGATTCTTTTTTTAGAAAACCTTTTTAGTTTGTACTGCGTTATAGCCAATTAACAAACAATGTTGTGACAGTTTCAGGTGAACAGCAAAGGCATTCAGCCATATATA
>NW_011493897.1:934906-957469 GCF_000754665.1 Bison bison bison | reverse complement strand
TTCCCCAAACTCCTCTCCCATCCAGGATGCCGCATTTTTTATTGTTCAGTCACTCGGTCATGTCCATCTCTTTGCGACCCCATGGACTGCAGCATACCAGGCTTCTCTGCCCTTCACCATCCCCCAGAGCTTGCTCAAATTCATGTCCATTGAGTCAGTGATGCCATCCGACCATCTCATCCTCTTTCATCCCCTTCTCTTCCTGACTACAATCTTTCCGAGCATCAGGGTCTTTTCCAATGAGTTGGCTCTTCATAGATGCCACATGGCCTTCCAATGAGGCTGCTGCATAGGTGTTAGGATTCTTGTCTTGAAACTGCTTTTGCATAGAGAGCACTGTTTTAACTTAGATTGTATAGCATAAACCATTAAATAAAGTGATACTTTAAAAAATACATTTTATTTAAGAGTAAGAAAATGACCATTGTCCACCTCAATGGGAGAGGTGCTGACAGAGATGAAAAGAATTGGAGTTTAAGTCATCCATTAGTGGATGGGCCATATAGAACCTGAGGCAGAGTACTGATGCCTGGGATTGTTCCTGGGCTTTAGCCCCAGACTGAAATGGGATTCAGGGATAGGACTGCAGTGTCTTTGGTGGAGAAAATGTTTAGACCTCTCTGGAGAACTGGGAAACCAGAATGGAACTCAATCAGAAGCCCCGTTAAAGAGGAGTTGTATCGTAGGTAATGACTCAGGAGCCCGGGAATCAGCCCCACTACACCTTATCTAAGTCAGAGTATTAGTCCCATTCCACCGCCCAGCATTTATTGAGCATGCAGTTTTTATTAGATGTAGGGAACTAAATAGGATGCCACAGATAGACATTAAGATCTTGACCTTAAAGTGCTGCAGGTTTAGGGAGATAGTGATCAAAACTAACTCTAAGATTGATGGGGGAGTCAAGAACTAGGGAGGTGAGAGCAAGAAGCAGAGGTTGTTTAGATCAAGAGTGATGACAGCCACCATTTATTGTTCACTTACCATGTTTCATGCCCGATACTAAACACTTTGTACATTATCTCACTCACTGTCACAATACCCCAAGAGGTAGGTGTTTATTGGATCCATTTTACTAAAAGGCTATGTGACTTGTTCAAGGTCACACAGCTAGCCTCCAAAGCCTGTGCTTGTGATCATCACACTAACAGCCTTGGGTTGGGTGAGATAAATGGGACAGGGTTAAGACTGGAGTAGAGTAGGCAGAGGCAGAAGCTGCCCTACCCCTTCAGTTAAGTGATGCTAACTGATGTACATTTATCCAGCAGAATTTACCTCCCTAAGAATGCATTCTGATCCAGAGAAGTAAGATCTTGAACCATGATGGAAGTGGGAGAGGGGGTAGCCAGTGTAGTGAGAACATAAAGGGGAAGAAAGAATTTGAGACACATTTAGCTAAGTTTATAATCTTTATGAAGACATGGTCCTGACTATAGTTAAGACTTGTCCAGCAATTGGGGAGAGTTTGAGAATTGAGCCAGCTGAGAGGGACATCACTGTGTTTCTCAGTCTAGTCAAGCTGGAGCCATTCCTTCTGAGGATGAGAAAGCAACTATAGAGAATTCTCTGTGGATTCAGGGATTAGCTCCATGAAGGATGATGCCAGCCAAAAAGAAAAACTACAAGTCACCCAGCCTGGACTTTGACATCAAATTCGTTACTGAGTAATTCATTAGGACTTTCATCTAATCTTCAAGTTGAATTGTTTATTGGCTAACGCAGTCCTTGCCCTTGAATGGTTTTTCTCTGAAATGGTAGGGAGGGTGGAGGAGATGAGAATAGGGGTAACCAGTCTTTTTACCCTGGCTGAAACTTGTAAGTAGTGAGACAGAAATAAACCATAGCATTAAACCACCCAAGGCAACATAATAATATAGCAATTTGACTTATTTCTCAACCATACGTCTGTTTATGTTCCTATTTTTGGAGGATTTCCCCTTTACTTCTCATCACTTGAACATTGACCTCTTTCCAGGCATCGCAGCTCAGTCACACTCACAGTGTATGTCACAAGATCCAAGGGTCTGAAGAAACAGCCTCACACAGCCAGAAACCAAAATGTCGCAGGCTGCTGGGCAAAGAAAGGTCAACCTACAGCAGACAACAGGGAGAGAGCATTGTTGGCAACCACCTCCAAACATCCTTGCTGATCATCAGTAAATGAGAGAGTGTGTCTGTGATGACTGTGCTGTCCCTGATGTCAAATAATCAAGGATTTTTCCTTTTTACTGAATTTGCTTTCTTTGCCTGTAATTTCATTCTTCAAAAAGATAGTTCTTTACATATATAATGGAATGTAGCTTAATTATTTGACTTTTGAGAGACTTTTCACATAAATCAGTTAACATATCTGAAGTAGGAAAAAACCCCAGTCATCCATATGGTAAGGCCCTGCATTCATAATCTTTGGTTTTGGAAAATATGGTTAAGGGACAGTGAGGAAATACATCTAATTCCCCCCACCCATAAGGGGCAGCTCCTTGTCAGAAACAGAGTTTAAGGCAGATCAGAAGCCAGGAATGAAATCTAGGAGTTTGGGCAGAGTAGTTCCTCAAAGTGAGTTCTGGGGTACAGTCTGTTGAGAGAAATGGGAAAGGGAGCTAATACCCATGGTCATCTCCCTTGTTTGTGGCTGTGGCCAAGTGCTTCACACCCTGCCTCATCTAATCTTCCTAATCACTCTCTGAGGTAGGCATTACTAACTCCATTTGTAGATAAAGACGTTGCAGTCCACCATTCAGTTCAGTCCCTCAGTCGTGTCCGACTCTTTGCGACCCCATGAATCACAGCCTGCCAGGCCTCCCTGTCCATCACCAACTCCCGGAGTTCACTCAGACTCACATGCATCGAGTCGGTGATGCCATCCAGCCATCTCATCCTCTGTCATCCCCTTCTCCTCCTGCCCCCAATCCCTCCCAGCATCAGAGTCTTTTCCAACGAGTCAACTCTTCGCATGAGGTGGCCAAAGTATTTGGAGTTTCAGCTTCAGTATCAGTCCTTCCAATGAACACCCAGGACTGATCTCCTTTAGAATGGACTGGTTGGATCTCCTTGCAGTCCAAGGGACTCTCAAGAGTCTTCTCCAACACCCACCATTAGGGCCCCTTGAAAAGACCAAACAGTGGTTTCCTTAAGTTCAAATTTTCTTTTTCCAAGCTGTACCTATTAAGAAGCTACATTTTCCCAACAGAAGAAATAAAAAAGCAAGGGGAAGTTTAGTTTGCTTAGAAACAATAAGACCTCCTTCTCCTCTCTGCTCATGTAACAGCCCCCACCCTTCCTCCAGTAAATCTACAGGTGATATGTCATTTGGCTTGATGACAGCCTTGGAGATGATCTTCTATTTGCACCTTCTTCACACCAGAAAGGGAGCTTTGAATCTGCCCCAGGGCTCTGATATCTTGCGTGTGAGTTGTTTGAGATAACTCTCTGGACTTAGTGTGATAAATCTGTCCTGGAAGCTTCTGCTTTGACTCAAGAGAAGCCACATAAAAGCTTTCCGAGTACCATTGTGTACTCTCCACAGTTTCAAAAGCATCCCAAGTGGAGGATACAATATATTGTTTTAATTACAAGGGGATAATAGGCTAAAGTAAAGGAGTTTTACCAAGAAGAAATGAGTCTCACAAAAGGAGCAATAAAAGCTACTGCTATTGTTATTACTGGTTTCATTCAGGCCTAGACCTCAGTAAGTTTGGGACGGAGGCCAACTTGTACTTGAAAGCCATTCTTCCCTGCCCCATACGTTCCATTCTTCTCTGGGCATCGTTTCTTTCCTCCTCTTTCATGATTTTCAGCCCCCAGAGGAGCCCAGTCCTTTCTATTGAGAAGAAAGCCTGGGTTAAATTCATTTATACAAAAGTAATAGGGATGTAATGTGTTACTCCTCCCAGAGGTATTTACATTTCAAAACTTTGGCCCAGAGAGGGTAATACTTAATTCAAAGAAGCAAGCCTCTGTGGTGGGACTGTAAGCCTTCTGGAAGCAAGAATTTCAAGAGAGATTTTTTGAGAGGAAGATACCAAGGGGATAGGAGCTTGGACAATAGTCCCTTATTTTTAATGCCAAAGCATAACGGCTTAACATAAGGCATTTGAGTAGGATGAAATTGGTTTCCTCATTTCCCCATATCAAATTTATGAAGGTGCCTATTGGCCTTGCCTCTACAGAGGTACGGCCCTGGTTTCACTGACTGCTTTCTAAATCAGAATGACTCATTTGAGAAGTGGTATAGCTCAGCTCAAGACAATTCACTTGAGGATGTAAATTCATGTCAAATAGTGATACAAAGGAGTGAAATGTCATCATTACCTTCAAAGTATGAAAGTCGCTCAGTCGTGTCCAGCTCTTTGCGAACCCATGGACAATGCAGTCCATGGAATTCTCCAGACCAGGATACTGGAATGGGTAGTTGTTCCCTTCTCCAAGGGATCTTCTCAACCCAGGGGTCAAACCCAGGTCTCCCACATTGTAGGTGGGTTCTTTACCAGCTGAGCCACTAGGGAAGCCCAAGAATACTGGAATGGATAGCTGTTTCCTTCTCCAGGGGATCTTCCCAACCCAGGAATCAAACCGGGGTCTCCTGCATTGGAGGCAGATTCTTTTCCAACTGAGCTATCAGGGAGATTATAATTCCCTTGGGAGAGAGTGATGCGTCTCCTCAGTCTAAGCTAGTGCATTACTGAGGGCCATTAGCTTTGAAACATGACACTTAAAAACAATCTTCTGTTTTTACCCTCTGCTCCCTTGTAGCAAGATTGCCATTTCTCTCTTTTTTAAAAATACTTCTGGGCCAGCAGGCTGGGTCTTAGTTCCCCAATCAAGGACTGAACCCGTGCCCCCTGCAGTGGAAGTACAGTGTCTTAACGAGTGGACCACCAGTGAAGTACCAGGATTGCCAACTCTAATATACTGTGTAGAAGATTTGAGCCTCTACTTGGTGGTACCAATTCATTGGGACACACTAAGAAGTTTATAGGGTCCCTTTCTCTGCAACAAATCAGCTTGATGCCATCAACAGTGCTTCCATTTATATGGTATGATATTGTGGTTCATAGTAAGGAATGTATATTTAGTCTTCCCTGTTTCTGGCACAGAGCTCCTAAAACACTTGGGATTTCTGAGATAAAAGTGATAAAGTGATGTCATTTGTTATTAACGACAAGCCCCTTTCAAGGACCCCTGAGTTTATGTTAATAAAGTAACTTTTGGAAAGTCCCTGTCGGTATCTGTCTCCACCTCCCTTTACTCTCTCTCTGTCTTGTAGATTCGAGTTGCAGCCCCTTTGCCTCATATTTCTTTCTGGACCACTGTGGACTGGACACTTGAATTGGACTATGTCTGGATTTCAGGCCATCTTCTATACCCCCATCCCCAAAGCTGATTTCTTTTTCCCAGTTACTCAGTAATCTTGCTACAATTGCCTCTGTTCTTTCATCCAGTTCAAGTTTTAGAAGGCCCGTGCAGGTCAGAACCCTAGGCCCGTGTTTACTTAGGAGGGGAAGTTAGGCAGTGTGACCCTGCTTTACAAATGCGGCGGCAGCAGCCACTGTTCTTTGAGGTTATTTAGATCAATCAATGGGGACTGAGTGATTGGATGAGCCCCTGGAGAGTCCTGGGATTCTAAAATAATTTTTAGAAACCATGTAGTTTCTCTGGGAGGTATTGTGGAAGTCCGGAAACCCTCCCAAACCACTCTGGAGGGATAGAGTGAGGAATATATATGTAGTTAGTGTGGGGAATGCGTTGATCTTTGTACAAAGACAGGATCGATGATCAAAACAAAAAAGAACTATGCATCTGAGGCATCCACCTGAATCAATCAAGGTCATCCAGCTCATGAAATGTGTTTTTCTCCAAACAGTTTATGGTGTTTGCCATCATTGTAGAGACAAGTTTCTCAAAATATGATTCCTAGACCACCTGCATTAGAATCACCTAAGGAGCAAGTTAAAATGTAGACTTCTGGGTTAGAGCCAAGATAGGATGCTCTCAGCTGCAAATAAGAGAAAAACTCAACTCAAAGTGACTCTAGCAACTGGTTAGTTCAGAGGTTCAATAATCTCTTCAGAGACATTCTTTCTATCTTTCTTCTCTTGCATCACCTTTTTCCACAGGTTTGTTCCCCTCATACTTGGAAGATGGCTGCCAAATCTTCCAAAATCAGCCACAGTGATATCCAGCAAGGGAAATACTCCTTAAATGAGAGATGAACACTTTTCAAGGAATCTTCCAGCCTGCGCTGGCTTCATGGGCATGAGGCATGTGCAGTCACATGGGACCCTGTGCTCAGAAGGGTCTTGTACTTGGTTTAATGCTTGCTTAAGACTCTGACTGTCTTGAAATTCCTAGTAATTTTATCTCTGAACTTGCATTTTGTAAATGAAGTTTGATGAGACAATGGAGCACATATGTGAGCAGAAGAGTTATGTGTCTCTGCCCTTCTTTGCTGCTGTACTCTGTTCGCAGGTAGCACAGAATGCCAGGAGCTCAGCAAGACTCAAAGCTTGTACAATGTGAGCCTGTTATGGAAGCTGCTTCAACGGAGTGTTCATAGAATGAAAAGTATAATAAGAAGTAAAATTTTTTTTTTTTTACTTTTACTTTTTTTTCCCACCCAGTTCAAGTTCTAGAAGGCCAGTGCAGGTTAGAACCCCAGGCCCATGTTTACTTAGGAGGGAGTAAAGTAAAATATTTTTTTACTTCTAAGAAGTAAAATAAAACAGTTGAGTTTTATACATACCTTTCACTGTTCTGGTAATAGCAAAGTATGTCTATGAGCTATATAATACAAATTGTGTGATTTCAGTGGTTCTGAATACAAGTTATACATTCTTATATTTGTATTTGGAATTGCTGTTACACAATATAAAAGTAAATGCATGATAATAATACTTACACTAATAATTTAGAATTTTAATTTTTTTTTTTTTACTTAGGATGAAAGTAAACCGCAAATAAAGAAATACATGACAAGATTAAAGAACCATCACAGAAGAAAGGAAAACACTTAATATTCTAGGGCCTTTAATGCAATTTTTTCTTGATTTTTGAACAAGGGATCCTGTCTTTTCATTTTACACTGGGCCTCACAAATTATGTAGCCAAACTGGATCCTAGTCCTATGTCTCCCTGGCCACAGTGGTCATTGGCAAGAAAAATGGGTTTACTCTGATCAGTGAGAGAATGAAGCCAATGGCTATGAGGAAAAGGATTCTGACAGGAAGGAGGAAAGGGAATGAATGATTGTTTGATGGTGCAATGGATTGAAGGTGTCCCCACTCCTAGTTCATATGTTGAAACAGCCCTAATCCCAACATGAGAGGTGAGGTATTTGGGAGGTAATTAGCCTGTGAAGGTGGAGCCCTCATAGATGGGATTAGTGCCCTTTTCAGACGAGGCTGGAAAGCAAGCCCTCTTTTTGCCACATGAGAATCCAAAAACAAGTCAGCTCTCTGTAACCTGGAAGAAAGCTCTCACCAGAACTGGACCATGCCAGCACCATGATCTCAGACTTCCAGCCTTCAGAACTGTGAGAAATAAATTTCAGTTGTTGTTAAGCCACGCAGTTTATGGCATTTTGTTATAGCAGCCCAAACTGGCCAAGACAGGTGGGCAACCAGAAACATGTGCTTCACCTGGGTGAATGTGTTGTAAACACACACTGCAGGCAATTCTTACATATGCTAAAGAACTTTTCCGCATTGTGTCTGGCTGAGAAGAATTAAAAGGTAGCTTGTTCTTCCATTGGTGCTTCCATTCCATTGGTAGCCCGTTTGATTAAGTGTTTCTTTTTATTTTTTGAGCATCTTTGGGACTAACTGCACATACTTTGAGAATCAAGAACATCAATTCTGTGAGTGGCTTTTTTCCTTCTAGGCAGTACATTGAAAATTGAGGGCAATGACTCTAGAATAACAGAGAAGCCTATTTATGACAGTGTGGGCCAAACTACCAGATTTTCTCCAGGTGTTGAAAACCGAGTTCAGAACATTTAGTGTGTGTTTTTGCCATTTTCTTCTAGTAAAATATGGCTCCATGAGAATATCTGTACCTTTGAGCTAACGTGCCAATCAACTACTCTAACCTCTTCATCACACCTGCTTTCAGAAGTTTTCTTGTCCTCTCTTCACAATTATTCACAACTCTTGCCTGTGACTTGCGTGTGTGCATAGTTGCTTCAGTCATGTGGGACTCTTTGCAACCCTATGGAACATAACCCACCAGGCTCCTTTGCTCATGGGATTCTTCAGGCAAGAATACTGGACTGGATTCCTGTGCTCTCCTCCAGGAGATCTTCCTGACCTAGGGATCAAACTTGCGTCTCCTTTCTCCTGCATTGGCAGGTGGGTTCTTTACCACTAGTGCCACCTGGGATTGGCTGCTTATCACTTGGCTTCTATTAAAAAACACCTGTGGGACTTCCTTGGCGGTCCAGCGGTTAAGACTCTGAGTTTTCAGTGCAGGAGAAGTGGGTTCGATCCCTGGTCCGGGAACTAAGATCTCGCACACTGTGTGGCACAGCCAGAAAAAAAATAGAAGTCATCTTAAAAAATAGCAAGAAATAAATAAAACACTTGCCAAAAAAATTGAAAACAAGAAAACAGCAAACATCATTTAAGGTCTAATTATGGAATTTATGGGAAAGAATTTCCAGTCTGATTTTCTTACTGTAAGGATAAGGAAACTGAGACCCAGAGCAGAAAGTGATTAATCAAGGTCATACTGCAAGTTAGGCAGAGCATTCAGGCTAGAGTTCAAGTGTCTCACGTCACTTTTTGGCTGGAGGCTGAACATCCGTGTGTCTTTTATCATGGCCCCTTTCTCCAAACTCTTCCTGCTAGCTGAATCTCTCAGTTCTGAATCTCTCAGAACCAACTCAGAAACACCTGTAAGTACAAAGACTTGGTTGGACTTCTTTAACCTGTTTCTCTTCCTTTGACATGGTTTTTAACCTTGAAGTCATCTTCACACTCTCTTTTTTTTCTTTCTCATATTTATCCTCTGCATTCAGTTTCCCCACCCTCTAGCCCGTCATTTATACCTGTCATTCTTCTTCTAAAACATTTCTTATGAGGCAGAATTAAAGCAATCTTAATAGCTGGTATTAGAATTCCTGTTAGGGAGGCAACTGTCTTCTTTTTTTAGATAAATTTATTTATTTTAATTGGAGGCTAATTACTTTACAATATTGTATTGGTTTTGCTGTACATCAACATGAATCCTCCACGGGTGTACACGTTTTCCCCATCCTGAACCCCCCTCCCTCCTCCCTCCCCATACCATCCCTCTGGGTCATCCCAGTGCACCAGCCCCGAGCATCCTGTATCATGCATTGAACCTGGACTGGCGATTCATTTCACATATGATGTTATACGTGTTTCAATGTCATTCTCCCAAATCATCCCACCCTCTCCCTCTCCCACAGAGTCCAAAAGACTGTTCTATACATCTGTGTCTCTTTTGCTGTCTCCCATACAGGGTTATTGTTACCATCTTTCTAAATTCCATATATATGCATTAGTATACTGTATTGGTGTTTTTCTTTCTGGCTTACTTCACTCTATATAATAGGCTCCAGTTTCATCCACCTCATTAGAACTGATTCAAATGTATTCTTTTTAATGGCTGAGTAATACTCCATTGTGTATATGTACCACAGCTTTCTTACCCATTCATCTGCTGATGGACATCTAGGTTGCTTCCATGTCCTGGCTATTGTAAACAGTGCTTTATGAACACTCGGGTACAAGTGTCTCTTTCAATTCTGGTTTCCTTGGTGTGTATGCCCAGCAGTGGGATTGCTGGATCATAGGGCAGTTCTATTTCCAGTTTTTTAAGGAATCTCCACACTGTTCTCCATAGTGGCTGTACTAGTTTGCATTCCCACCAACAGTGTAAGAGGGTTCCCTTCTCTCCACACCCTCTCCAGCATTTATTGCTTGTAGACTTTTGGACAGCAGCCATTCTGACGGCCGTGAAATGGTACCTCATTATGGTTTTGATTTGCATTTCTCTGATAATGAGTGATGTTGAGCATCTTTTCATGTGTTTGTTAGCCATCTGTATGTCTTCTTTGGAGAAATGTCTGTTTAGTTCTTTGGCTCATTTTTTGATTGGGTCTTTTATTTTTCTGGAATTGAGCTGCAGGAGTTGCTTTTATATTTTTGAGATTAATTCTTTGTCAGTTGCTTCATTTGCTATTATTTTCTCCCATTCTGAAGGCTGTCTTTTCACCTTGCTTATAGTTTCCTTTGTTATGCAGAAGCTTTTAATTTTAATTAGGTCCCATTTGTTTATTTTTGCTTTTGTTTCCAATATTCTGGGAGGTGGGTAGAGGCAACTGTCTTAATTTAAGAAAATCCCTTGATAGATTTGGGGATGGGAGGTAAGATCCTGAGTTTGGCAGGAAACCAAAAAACCAGAGATTGCTAAACAACTTGGCTTAAGAACTATGGGAGGGGTAACAGAACAGAAGGAAGGCCCAGGAAAAGTGACGTGAAGTCACTCAGTCGTGTCCGACTCTTTGCGACCCCATGGAAAATAGTCTACCAGGCTCCTCTATCCATGGGATTTTCCAGGCAAGAGTACTGGAGTGGGTTGCCATTTTCTTCTTCAGGGGTGGGCCGCAGCAATTTAGAGGGAAGAAAATCAGAGTTGCTGGAAAATTGCAGAGGCACTTTCTAAGAACATGGACTTTAAAAAAATTTTTTTATCACATATGTATATCAACATATATATATATATTTATATTTTTATCACATATATATGTGATACATTTTTATTATATATGCGATAAAATAAATCACATATATATGTTATATCACAGATATATATCCTAGATATATGTATCGGCCACACTCTGTGGCGTGTGGGATCTTAGTTTGCCAACCAGGGATCAAACCCGTGTGCCCTACATTGGAAGCACGAAGTCTTAACCACTGGGCCACCAGGGAAGTCTCTGGACTTTTTAATGTTGCATTTTAATTGGTTTGCATTGCTGCAAGGTAAATCTTCCCTCCATTTTCCTCAAAATGTTATCAAAGGCCTTGTAAGATTTGTGGGGTGTGTCAAGGAAATGGGCTGAGTTTCACTTCTGGCTTAGAAGAGTGGCCATAGGCACAGGAAGGTGAGAGCTGATAAAGGGAACTAATTCCAGAACCAGAGACCACAAAAATGTAAGTGTTCTGAGAAAGTGCAGACATCTTGCAGAGGCACTGAACTTTCCACAGGATGTGGACTGGAGATTCAAGCCAATCTTATCTGGATCTCAAGTGGCAGGGGGCCTGCAGCTGACATTTGGGTTATGGAAGATTTTTATTTTATTTATGACGTCAAATTCATTTCCTTGGCTTTCCATGATATTGCCTCACCCTATGAACCCAGCCTCAATACAGAATCCCTCTGCTCCAGCTAAAGTAATATTGGTGTCAGCTGAAGAAAAGGCTTTGGTGACTTGGAGCATCCAGCCTTGCCTCCATTCTCCTGAGATCTCGAATGCCCTTCCTTCCCCACTATGTAAACTCCACATCCCTCAGCTTTGCCCAGGCCTCCTCGTGAAGGTCTGATACCCTCCTGTCCACACACTCTGTTTCTGGCTGCTTTTTGCTCCTACAGTTCATACCCATGACGTCTCTCTCTTTTTTGTCCAATGGACTATTTTTTAGCACTGTTTTAGGATTATAGCAAAATCAAGTGTAAGATACAGAGATTTCCCATTTACTCCCTGCCCCCTTCCAGATATCAACACCTCCTTCCAGAGTGGTACATTTGTTACAATTGATGAACCTACACTGACACATCATAATCACTCAGAATCCATGGTTTACTTTAGGGCTCACTCTTGATGTACATACATGTGATGAATGACACATGTAAGTGATGAATGATGTATTCATCATTATGATATCATACAGAGTATTTTTACTGTTCTAAAAATTCTGTGTTCCACCTATTCATCAGGTCTCCCTGCACCAACCACTGGTCTTTTCACTGTCTCCATAATTTTTCCTTTTCCATGATGTCATATAGTTGTAATCATATTCCCTGGTGGCTCAGATGGTAAAGAATCTGCCTGCAATGCAGGAGACCCAGGTTCAGTCCCTGGGTTGGGAAAATCCTCCAGAGAAGGGAATGACAACCTACTCCAGTATTCTTGCCAGGAAAATTCCATGGACAGAGTAGCCTGGTGGGCTACAGTCCACAGGGTCACAGTCAAACACGACCAAGTGACTGACACTTTCTCATGGTATGCAGCCTTTTCATATTGGCTTATTTCACTTAGTCATATGCATTTAAGTTTCCTCCATGTCTTTCCATGACTTACTAGCTCATTTCTTTTTAGTGCTGGATAATATTTATTGTCTGGATGTACCGCAGTTTGTTTCTCCATTCACCTACTGAAGGACATCTTGGTTGTTGGATCTACTTTTAATCAACATACTGTTTTCAATATGTTGCAAATTACTATTCAGATTTGCTTGGCTTTCAGCCCTGCCCTGCTGTGGGCTCATTAAAGCCATAGCCCTTCTTGTTCCTTGGGTGCCCCACAATGCTTCATATTTACACAGGACACTGACATCCCGACTTAGACCTTCCCCTTTGGGGCAGTCAGTGCACCACGTGCCCTGCTTGTTCTGTTGCCTTTAGCCTCGCAGTTTTGTCCCTACACTCAGGAGCAAGGACCTTCCTCTCTTGGACTGTTGAACTTCCTGCTTGGGTTTACTCCCAAATCAAATTTCTCTGCAGGTGCTCTGACACCTCTGAGCTGAGGAGGTGGGCAGTCCCCCACAGAGCCCATAGGCCCCAGTTCACGAGCCCGCGACTTGCCCTTCCTGAGTGGGTGGGATCAGCTCTGGGTCTGGAAGACCCTCTGCTGCAGCCTGTAACAGGTACTCCTCTTTGATAGACAGACTCTGTAGTAAGCACAATACCGCAGAGGGTGGCCCCTGGGGCGAGGTGCTGGTTCCTGGAGATCACTCTCCTGGTAGTCTCCCATGGCCCTGAAAATTCAATGAAGGTAAAGAATCGGCATGAGAGGAGTCTGGGTCCCCTCACTAGTCTCTGGGCCAAGTGGGCAGCTTCCCATAGAGTGACATCTGAGAGCGGGCCTGGGGCTCTCCCACGGGGGCTGGATGCTCCATGCCCTACTGTATTGCGAGCTCTGTGGACACTTAGGACAGTGCCTTGTGTGTGCAATAAACACGTATTGAAGGGATAACTGAAGAGTTGATGACCTCCTGTTTCCATAGTTCTTTGTTGGTGGCTGCTGACAAGGGAAAGACCCTGGGGAGAGGGAGGATGGGAAGGAGGGAGGGATTAACACGAATCCTCACCACGAGTGATGCTTCTGGATGGTGAAGTGTCCGGTGTCCGCCCTGCAAAAGGCCACACTGGCTAGGGTGACCCCTGGGCTCCTTCTACACCCAGAAGGGAACCTTCTCAGTGAGGGTCAAGGACACATGCTGCCTTTTCACGGCCTTTGCCCGTGGACAGGACTCTTGCAGCCAAGCAGAGGAGGGGCTGTGTTGGGCAGGATGAGGGAGGTCCTCAGGAGATTACACTGGCTGCGGCATTTCATCAGAGATGCAGCTCACGAAAGAAGAGGTGATGAGGAAACGTTAAAAGTCAACAAGGTGCTGCTGATGTGCTCCGGGCCGCCCTCCTCCTGCTGGTCATGGTCACACAGCAGGTCCCCTATAGCAGCTCCCAAGGAGAGGCTTTCTCTCTGGACCATGGCATGGGACCCTGCTGGCCATCAGGGTACAAGGACCCTCTCCACTCTGCTGCCCTGGGAAGCAAAAGAGGCACTGTTCTGTCTCCATGGCAACCTGGAGGCCCTGTCTCTCCTTGTTTGGGAGTGTGGGTGGCCCTGAGTTGGGTGACTTATCAAGTTATTTTAATTCTCTTTAAGTATCCTCATCTATTAAATGGGGCTTGATAATACAACACAGTTTTGGTGATGATGAAAATGAGATTAATTTATATAAAATCCATAGCCCATATTTTCTCGATGAATTAATTAATTCAACAAATACTTAATGACTAGCTGTTATATATCCCTCTCTATTTTAAAGGCTAGGGATACAGCAGTGAACAATCCTGGCTGTCATATAGCTTATATTCTAAAAGAGGGAGACAGATAATAAATAACAAAATAAGTAAATATATAAAATGTCAGATTGAGAGAAGTGCTTTGCAGAAAAGTAAATCAGAGTAAAGGCCCCTGAAGGTGGTTGGAGAGGGGTTTTATTTTACACAGGTTGATCAGGACCAGATGTTTGTGTCTCCACCAAATTCATATGGCAGAGCCCTGATCCCTGATGTGATGGTATTTAGAGATGGGTCTTTGGTATACAATTTGGTCATGAGGGTTGGGCTTCCCTGGTGGCTTAGATGGTAAAGAATCTGCCTGCAATGCAGGAGACTCAGGTTCAGTCTCTGGGTTGGGAAGATCCCCTGGAGAAGGGAATGGCAACCCACTCCATTACTCTTGCCTGGAAAATCCCATGGACAGAGGAGCCTGGTGGGCTACAGTCCATGGGATCACAAAGAGTAGGACACAACTAACATTTTCACTTTCTTTTGGTCATGAGGGGAGGGACCTGATGGGATTAGAGCCTTTTAAAAATGAGATGCCAGAGAGCTTGCTTTCTCTCCGTCTCCTTCTCATGAGGACATAGCAACAAAGTGGGCTTTGTAAGTCAGGGAGAGAGCTCTCACCTGAACCTGATCAGGCTGGCACACTGATCTAAGACTCCAGCCTCTGGAACACTGAGAAAACACAATTCTATGACTTAAGCCACCCCACCTGCCTGGTATTTTGTTATGGCAGCCGGAGTGGACAAATACAGAAGGTCTCTCTGACAGGAAGACATTTGAGCAGTGACCTGAAGAAGAGAGCAGGTCATGGAGATTTTGGGGTGGAATATTCTAGAAAAATGGAAGGGTAAGTGCAAAGACCCTGAGATGACAATATGCTTAGTGGATTCCAAGACTATCAAGGTGACCAGATTGTCTGGTTAGGAGTCAGAGGAAGAGAAGTAAGAGATGAAGAAGCAAGAGATTTTAATAAGTAAGAGATTATCATGAGCCCCTTTAAATAATCAATTTTTTTTTCACCAAGTCTTTTCCTGAGCTGGGAATTTGGAACAATAAAAGAGGTTTATAAAAGAGGGATGGACTGAGGGTGGGAGTAGGAATCAGAATAGGGTTGACTTAGAGTTTCCATGCCTTCCCTTTTGTCTCCTTCCTTCTCTAAGACCACTTGCAACTCAGTTACCTGTGAGTCTATTTACTGACTCAAGAGCAGTGGCCAACAGAAGACCATGTGTGAAAGACTGCTTTACTTGTTGACAAATCTGTGTGCCTCTGCATTTTTCATGCTTTTCTGCAGATGACATCCTATCCATCAGCTTCACCGTGGGCCATGGGACTTACTTTGGTAAGTAGAACAGGAGCAGATGCGTCAGAGCTGAAGAGTTAAGTATGCTGGTGCGGTTGGCTCTGTCCCCTGGGGAGTCTGTTCTTCTCAGGGAGTGGCTACCACTTAATCAAGGGTCATTGAATGAGAAGACAAGTGAGAAACCAGGGGAGTTCCACAGAGCCAGAGCCAATCCACAGGCCTCAAGAAAGAAATGTCTGTGCTTGTAAATCACTGAGACTTTTCCGGTTTAGGGGTTGTCATTGCAACAAAAATCTGACTAATAAAATTAGATTCTGTGCTAAGTACTTTCAAATGTTATTTCATTTAATCCCCACACCAGCCCTTGCCTGTCTGGACTGCGGGTGTTCTCATCTGAATTTTGCAGGCAAGGAAGCTGAGGCCCAGCAAGGTCAAGCAACTTACCCCGCTTGTACAACCAACAAGAGGCAACCACCAAACACAGATCTCGCTGACTCCCCATTCCATGTGCCATTTTCTTTTCTTTCATACATGATCCAGTGGAAGATTAATAGACAAAGATGTCTCCATGACAAGCCCAAATCCCCTTTGAGTAAGGCTGGACCTTTCCCCCACAAGACCAGTAGACCCCTTACATCTCTGCAGACTCTCCCTCCCTCAACCCCAGCCCTTCCACCTCTACTGCTGAAAGCGCTCTTCGCCCCTCACTGTCTTCCAAACGGCTATTTGAAATTACCTTTTTGGGTGAAATCTTTCCCAGTTGACAAAAGGAAAAGTTTGGTCTCTCTTGCCATTATTATTTCCAAAACTACAATAAAAAATTTCTTGTCAGTTTCCTCTCCATTTTTCATTCCCCAGTGCACTAATTTTTCTCTTTACATTGTGAATGTGTAAACTGCCATATTTAGTGAGTGCCTACTATGGACCAGCCACTGTACTGGGGCTCGTGAGTAAGAGGTGAGTAAGGTACTTTGCCGGAGGACTTTAAACCCTAGTGGGAGCCAGCACATAAGTAGATTGTGTTATTAAAAGTGCTATAAAATAAGTACACCTGAAACTAACAGGGTTATGATTGCACAGAGGAGGGCTCAGTGCTCAGCCGGGGAGCAATGATGACGAAGCTTCTCTGGGGATGATGACACATAAGCGGAGTTTTGCAGGACGAGTGGGAGCCAGCCAGATGAAGAGGCAGGAAAGAACAGCATGAGAAAAGGCTGCCATGGATTTGAAGAACCTCGAGAAGCTGGGTTATCTGAAGTATAAACTTCAAGTGCAGTCTGTAGTGGGGTGTGAGGTGGAGGTCGTGGCAGAAGATGGCCTGAGGGACACAGCAGATGTTGACCCCTGAGGACCTGGTACATATAACTCAGTAGGTTAAAGTGCCCAGGGAAGGTAAAAGTGTCATCCCCCACCCTGGTGGGCAGCATTGCTTCAGTCAGAGCAGCACTGCTGTGCAGGCCCTATGGACAGGTTTTTTTCATGTGTGTGGTTTTTTGGTTTGTTTTTTTTTTGAGCAGAATTTTTATTAAAAAAAATTTTTTTTAATTTTATATTGGAGTATAGTTGATTTACAATGTTATATTAGTTTCAGGTGTATAGCAAAGTGATTCAGATATGCATATATCATTTCTTTTTCAGTTTCTTTTCCGCATATAGATATTAGAGATTATTAAGTAGAGTTCCCTGTGCTGTACAGTAGGTTCTTGTTGATTATCTAGTTTATATATGCTGCTGCTGCTGCTAAGTCGCTTCAGTCATGTCCGACTCTGTGCGACCCCATAGACGGTAGCCCACCAGGCTCCCCTGTCCCTGGGATTCTCCAGGCAAGAACACTGGAGTATGTTGCCATTTCCTTCTCCAATGCATGAAAGTGAAAAGTGAAAGGGAAGTCTCTCAGTCGTGTCTGACTATTAGCGACCCCATGGACTGCAGCCTACCAGGTTCCTCTGTCCATGGGATTTTCCAGGCAAGAGTACTGGAGTGGGGTGCCATTGCCTTCTCCCAGTTTATATATAGTAGTGTGTAAATGTTAATCCCAACTTCCTAATTTATCCCTCTTTCCCACCTTTCCCCTTTGGTAACCATAAGTTTGTTTTCTATGTCTGTGGATCTATTTCTGTTTTGTATATGTTTGTTTGTATTGTTTTTTAGATTCCACATATAAATGGTATTGTTTGATATTTGTCTTTCTCTGTCTGATTTACTTCACTTAATTTGAGAATCCCTAGATCCGGTTTGTTTTTGAAGCTCCCCACCTCTCACACACTTTCCCTTGTTGCTTCCTGTGTGTTCCTTCCCTGACCCCACAGCTTATCAAGACCTTTTCTGATAATCTGCCTTCACCATAGAGTGCAAGGTTAAAGCATCCCTTTTCCCAGGCATGTCTGTATTCTCACAGGGGGTTAATGGCACCCACAACATCAACAAATATTTCTTGATACTTTACGCACCAGGCTCTGTATGAAGCACCATGCACACACACATTACATCATCTGATCCTTTCAACCACCCTGTAAGTAAGGCACTAGAGTTATCCCTGTTTTAGCAATGATATGACAGAGCCTTGGGGAAAATCCTAGGAAGAAGAGAGACAAGAGGTGGGAAAATTTGAGGGAAGGGTTGGGAGGGGGTGAGTAGGATCAGGGGGTGGGGAGAAACTTCCAGCTCCAACATCCCATCACCCAGGCTGACTATCAACATACCTTCCTGAGCTCGTCTGTCCTCTGTAACTTCAGTGCTCAGTGTTAGGAATGAGTATTAGGAAAGAGGTGCTGCATGCTGGCATGCTTTGGGTTAGTGACTGTTATTTTCAGGCTCATGACTTGGCCAGTTACGTATGGGTCACATATAGTGAGCTATATAACGTGACTCTGTATTTGATTTTTTCTTTTTTTGTCTTGAGAGAGGGAGAGCTAGAGAGGACTGGGTCTGCACTGCCTGCCAGCCTCTGGCCCTTTAAAACTACCCAGCTCTTTAGGAACCCTGTCCCCACCAGCGTCATAAAGGCCACAGAGGCCAAACCAGGAATTTGCTGAGATTACACATGGCCACCCTTGCTTGTACCCAACTTGCCCTTGATCTGACCCCCTTTACCCAGGCCGTAACTCGACTTACTCAGATCCCGCCTTCTGATTCACTGGTTTCAGACTTCCTCTACTTTCCCCAAGGGATTCCAAGTTGCTTACCCTGGTCCCTTGGTTCCCGTGCTCGCTAGATCTGGCTCTCCTCATGCAAACCTAGCTTCTTACCCCCATCCCCACCCCCATCAGTGGCAGGCAGACAGGAGCAGGGTTGCTGATGCAGCTGGTGCTCAATAAAGCCCACTGATGAGGGAAATATGATATTAATAGGGGACATCACTGAGAACTCCATTGACCAAGTCTCATGCATTATGTTAGTTAATTAACATGTTGCTAAATCCCCTGGTTAGTTCTGTCCTCATCTTATTTTGTTTTGTTTTTTTTTTTTAACTTTTTATTTTGTACTGAAGTATAGCCAATTAACAATGTTGTGATAGTTTCAGGTGGACAGCAAAGGAACTCAGTCATACATACACATGTATCCATTCTCCCCCAAACTCCCCTCTCATCCAGGCTGCCACATAATATAGTCCTCATCTTACTTTAAATGTTCTATAGGCTACATTGACTTTCTATACTTGCTTTCCGAGACTCACACTCTCTGAATTTTATTCTTTCTCAGTTTCCTTTAAGAATTCCTCGTCTTCCTTCTGACCTGTTAGTATTAGTGTAACCAGGACTTGGTCCTCTATCCTGTTTTCTATTTATATTCATTTCCTTGGTGACCTCATTCTCTCTCATGACTCTGAAACCTCTTTCCTGAACTTGTATATCCAACTATCTACTTGACATCTCTAACAAACATCTCAAAGTCACATTCCTCTGATCAAACCTGCTCTCCCCTCAGTCATCCCTATCTCAGTTGAGTGTAGTTGATGGCAACTATATATTTCTGTGGGGTCATCATCCCGCCACCACACTTCTAATCCTTCTGTAAATGCTGTTGACTGCACCTTCATCTGACCACTCCTCACCATCTCACTGCTACTGCCTTTGTTATCTCTTACCTAGATCATTGCAATGTCTTCCTAACTAGTCTTTCTGCTTCCACTCTCTTCCTCTACAGTATCTTATTCACACTGTAACCAGATAGACCTTTTTAGAGAGTATAAGTCAGACTGCGCTGTTCCACTGCTCAAAATCCTGGAGTGAGAAGTAGAGACAGAGAAGTAAAGAGCACATATACGTATATCAAGGGAGAAAGGGGGTGGGAGGAATTGGGAGATTGGGACTGACATATATACGCTATTGCTACATGTATTTTAAAAATAGACAATTAAAGAGAACCTACTGTAGAACACACGGAATGCTACTCAGTGCTCTGTGGTGACCTAAATGGGAAGGAAATCCAAAAATGAGGGGATATAGGTATATGTATAGTTGGTCTACTTTGCTGTACAGTAGATACTAACACAACATTATAAAGCAGCTATACTTCAATAAAAATTAATTTTTAAAAATCCTGCATTGGCTCTAATTCTGTGTAACAGCCAAAGTGCTCACAATGGCCTGGGACACCATCTAGTCCTGCAACCTCTCCCACCTCACCTTCTAACTTCCTTCTCCCTTACTTGGCTCCAATCACACAGCCTTGCTAATAAAAGGGATCAAAATATGCCACCCCAAAATGTGCTACTGTGAAATATGGATTATTCTGAGCAGAAGACAATAGAGCAGGCTGAGCTCTATCCTCTCTCTGTTTACCTAAAAACAGGGTATAAATTTTCCCTTGGGAGGGTGTCGCCCAGTCCTCCTCCCATGTCAGGAAAAGAAGACAACGCTTATCGTAGATAGCTTTGACTTGTATCTGCATAAATAAATGTTACCAAAAGAACTCTTATCTTCCATTAGCTTCTCTCTGTGTGTTTACCTGACCACAATTTACTGCCCCGAGAAGCTCAGATATTTTCCTTTGTCTTTCCACAGATTTATTGCTCTTTTGAAAAATGGTATTATAAGACCTTGCACCGGGGCTTCCCTGATAGCTCAGTTGGTTAAGAATCCGCCTGCAATGCAGGAGACCCTGGTTCGATTCCTGGGTCAGAAAGATCCGCTGGAGAAGGGATAGGCTACCCACTCCAGTATTCTGGCCTGGAGAATTCCATGGACTATGCAGTCCATGGGGTTGCAAAGAGCCAGACACAACTGAGTGACTTAAAAAAAAAGACCTTTCACCTAACTACTTCTTCGGGTTTTCACTTCACTTTCTGTGAGACCTGCATGTATGTGTAAACACAATTAAAATATTAACTCCAAATAAAATTTGTTTGCCTCTACTCCTGTTAATTTGTCTTTTGTCAGTTTAATTTGCATGGCACCAGGTACAGAACATAGGAGAATAGAGGAAAGTTTTTCCTCCCCTACACTCACTGTTCCTCCAACATGCTAAGTGCACACCCCCACCTTAGGGCTCTTATACCAGCCAATCTCTCTTCTATTATATTTTTTCCCAAGATTTAGGCTTGAGTCACTCCTTTTAACTCTCAATTCTTTGCTAAAATATCACCTTGTCAATGAAGGCTTCCCTGTCCATCATGTTAAAGATTGCAACCCACTCCAGGCACTCTGGGTTTCCCTGGTGGCTCAGATGGTAAAGAATCTCTACAATGCAGAAGACCTGGGGTTTGATTCCTTGGTCAGGAAGATCCCCTGGAGAAGGGAATGGCAACCCTCTCCACTGTTCTTGTCTGGAGAATCCCAGGGACAGAGGAGCCTGGAGGGGCTACAGTCCATGGGGTCGCAGAGTCAGACACAACACACACACACCAGGCACTCTCAGTCTAGCTTTCTTAGTTTTATTTCCTGCTTGTAACACTTGTCACCTTCTAATATGTTAAAATAGTTTACTTATTTATGATTTTTCCCCCTTCCATTAAAATATAAGTTTCAACCAAGAATGCAGTACCTAGAAAGATAGCTAATAGTTATATAGTACTGTGTTCCAGGCTTTATTATAAGCACTTTATGTATGTTAAGAAATTTAATTTTATATCAACTCTATGAGGTAGGTATTATTGTTATCTTCAATTTATGGATGGAGAGATTGTATGACTTACGCAAAGTCGCATAACTAGTAAGAGGTGAATCCTGGACCCAGATTCACCTGGATGAATCCTGGTTCCAGGGTTCATGCTTTTAACCCTTAAAGTATACTGTCTTTTGCTGCATAGCACATATTAAGTGCTCAATAAAGATTTGTGGAATAAATACATGCTTCTGCTGCTGCTAAGTCTCTTCAGTCGTGTTTGACTCTGTGTGACCCCATAGACGGCAGCCCACCAGGCTTCCCCGTCCCTGGGATTCTCCAGGCAAGAACACTGGAGTGGGTTGCCATTTCCTTCTCCAGTGCATGGAGAAGTGAAAAGTGAAAGTGAAGTCGCTCAGTCGTGTCCGACTCTTAGCGACCCCATGGACTGCAGCCTACCAGGCTCCTCCATCCATGGGATTCTCCAGGCAAGAGTACTGAAGTGGGGTGCCACTGCCTTCTCCTATAAATACATGAGTGAATGATTAAAATAATAACTAAGTAAATATGTGTTATTGCTACCTTACAGATGAGGGCATACATGCTGAGTCACTTCAGTCCTGTCTGACTCTTTTCGACTCTATGGACTGCAGTCTGCCAGGCTCCTCTGTCCTTGGGATTCTCCAGGCAATAATACTGGAGTGGGTTGCCATGCCCTCCTCCAGGAGATCTTCCTGATCCAGGTATTGAACCTGAGTCCCTTACATCTCTTGCATTGGCAGGCAGGTTCTTTACCACTAGTACCACCTAGGAAGCCTGACAAATGAGGGCCCTGAGGGACAAATCTCAAGATTTAATAAATAACTTGCTCACACATGGAGTGGCTGAGCTAGGCTCTGAACCCAAAGTGCTGCTTCTATTTCCAGCTCTAAATATCATGGATGCAGGATTAATACAAACTGCTGATAAGCAACACTTTGCATAGTTTCTCATTGTAAACCCTTCATGTAAAATGTTTCCTTAATGCACTTGTCTGCTACTGCTAAGTCACTTCAGTCATGTCTGACTCTGTGCGACCCCATAGACCGCAGCCCACCAGGCTCCCCCGTCTCTGG
>NW_011493897.1:919521-934800 GCF_000754665.1 Bison bison bison | reverse complement strand
CCATTTCCTTCTCCAGTGCATGAAAGTGAAAAGTGAAAGTGAAGTCGCTCAGTCGTGTCTGACTCTTAGCGACCCTATGGACTGCAGCCTACCAGGCTCCTCCATCCATGGGGTTTTCCAGGCAAGAGTACTGGAGTGGGTTGCCATTGCCTTCTCCGTAGGAATTCTAATTAAATACCATGAAGGAGGTAAAAAAGAGCACCAGGCTCCAATGTACTAATATGAAAACAAATCTCAAATAGGTCAGTTAACTTCCTCCATGAGAAGCATAGCTTCTGTTTCCCAGAAGGATTCCAATTTCCCAATAATCTATAGAAATACAGAGGAAATAAAAAATTATTCTCACTGACTTCACTCTTGTGTCTAAAGAAAAATGCTGGAGTTGAGACCTGCGTCATTTTATGACACTAGATTTGCGTAGAGACTGGCCATGCCTGGTCACTGCTGCTCTCGATCCTGGCCTGAGAATCACTTAGTGGCTCAGTCATTTTTGTCAATTTTCCAAGTGTGCGTTGGTTGTGTGTGTTCCAAGTTGTCCTGGTGCTTGCCCAGCCGGCTCTGCATCTCATGGAGACATTCCCACTCTGAGAAGGTCATTTATTTACATGTCTGCATTCCTGAATTCGCCACCAAGTCAGTTAAGAAGCACTAAAGGCGGATGTCAGAGCTCTCAGAAAATGGGACCCTGGAAGAGGGTGTACTCTTTCTGAATGCTGACAGCACGGGGAGCTTAGCGAGAGGGGGTGCAGAAACTAAAACCTCTCCTGGCTAGGACAGCACCTGACTGCTAGGTCTTATGCAAAACTGTCATGTTAAGGGAAGTTAGTCTTAAAAGCCCTTCCATTCCAAAGTTTCTTCTTTATCCACAGCTGAGACTGTGTTTTCAAGTCTCCCAGACAAGGCGTCATCTCTGGACCCCGCGATAGCCCTGCTCACCTGAGATTGCCGCCATCTGTTCACTGTGTCTCTCCAACTAACTGTGGGATCCTTGGTGGGTCTTCTTCATCTCTGTATCCACAGAGCTCAGTGCACAGCCCTTTTGGGTCACACAATACTGGGCATGAAATGGTAACAGAAACAAAACCTCATGTGGCCTCAAAGGGAAACGATGATTACATGGCAGTTATGTTCAAGTTGTGGGACCCATTTTCACCTCCAATCAACCTGTCACTTGCCCTTTTGGCAAGAGGTTTATAAGCCCTCTCTCCACTGCCACGTGACAAACAGGATGGCATGGTACGTGGGGGCAGAAGGCAAGCAGCTGAGGACTCTAAGATGATGAAGGGATGCCGGCGGATGGTGTACCACATGGACTGGAAAAGATCAGCACCCGAGGAATAGTGAGGCTACCTTCTCCGTACTCAGGGTGGGCTCAGACCCAACTCTTGGTGAAAAAGCTGAGATGTTCCTAAAAGCAGCGATGAGGCTGTGACACAAGCAAGTGACCTGTCCCCCAGGTAGGGCTGAGGAAAGGACAGTGGGAAACATGGGAAAGGAAGGACCAGTGGAACCAGGGTAAGGGAAGGATAAAAATCTGGATCTATAAAAATTGAGACAGCACTCTGAGTACTGTAGGCTAAGGGTTGCCAGCAATTCCTCACTGAGGAGGGGCTGAATGTCACCAGCAGGGTCCTGCTGTGAGGTGACTGCACCTGCATATAATTATGTCTGCCATTCACCAAACAGTAAGCCATATACACTTCCCACCCGCTTGCAAGGATGAAATTAATCCTTTTAATATTTTCATTACTCCCTTGGTGCTGGATCTGAATCCTGTGGATTTGACAGCTATTTTGGTCCTGATCCTGCAGTTCAATCTGGGCAGGACTTGGTTCTTAATGAATCCTATTCGCGTGCGTGTGTGCTCTGGTTAAACCTGTAACGCAGCAGGTATCCCATTGCTGTTCAGCGGATGAATGAATTTGGCTCAGGTTCCTTATGCTATCACTGGTCAAGCCTCTCCACCATGCCCATTCATGACCTTCTATCCAAGGCTAGTGCCCCCTACTCTGAACCCATCTGTCTCCAGTATTTTTTTAATATTAAACAAAAGGCTAAGCGTTAAGGAATCAGGGTACAGCTCACAGTACAACTCTGCTTTGTCACTTCACTGAAAAGAGAGAAATAAACCTACTCAAAGGAGTAGCTGAAATGGCTGAAATTTATTCCATCCAATCTTTCCCTCAAGTTCAAGTTAAACAGTGACAGATTCTGTTTTGTTTTCCCTAATTTCAATTCCCTAGATAGGAAACCATCTGCCTTGATGAACGTGATATAGCTCTGGAATTGTATGTAGTGGAAAGAGAGAGCCTACTTGGATAAGGTTGACTGTGAATTTCTAGTGTGAACCAACCACAGTAACTATTCAGCTGGAGGCACCAGTGTTGAGGACAGCTGACTCTACCTTCAGGCTCACACAACCCTGGATTTGGATCCTTGCTCTAATACTTTCTACCTGTGGGACCTTGGGTATGTTCCTCAATGTTTCTGAGCTTCACTTTCCTCATCTATAGAATAAGGTATTATAATGCCTATTCAACACATAGCTCATCTGAAATCATATTATTATGGGAAGGAATCTCATCAATAGACTTACCCAAAGGTAAGTTGAGATTTTAACTTAATGTACGAGACCCTTGTGTGACTTCCCAGGTGGTGTAGTGGTAAAGAATCTGCCTGCCAGTGCAGGAGACGCAGAAGACGTGGGTTTGACCCCTGAATTGGGAAGATACCCTGGAGGAGGAAATGGCAACCCACTCTAGTATTCTTGTGGAAAATCCCATGGACAGAGGAGCCTGGCGGGCAAGAGTTGGACATGGCTGAGTGACTGAGCATGCACCCACTGGATCCTTCCAAAGACGTTTTAGTGGGGCCTGGTAACTTACTCCAGGGAATGAAGCTCTGATGGGGGTACAGGGCACTCGAGGTCTTGGGTAAATCACACTCGTGAGTCAGAAGATCAAGAGCTCCCAAATCAACAGAGCTAAGAGGGTGGGCCTCAGAAACAGGCAGAGTAGGATATGATAGGCACTGTTCTTAGGACTGGAGATCCAGTGGTATATTGAGACAATCAAACCCTTACCTTCATAGAGCTTGCATTCTACTTGGGAGAGGTGGGTAATAAACACATAAATACTTTAAATACATGATATGTCTGGTTAGGGCTTCCTGGGTGGCACTACTGGTAAAGAACCTGCCTGGAAATGCAGGAGATGTAAGAGACACAGTTTCGATCCCTGGGTCAGGAAGATCCCTGAAGGAGAGCATGGCAACCCACTCCAGTATTCTTGCCTGGAGAATCCCATGGACAGAGGACCCTGCTGGGTCACAGTCCATGGGGTCACAAAGAGCTGGACACGACTGAGCAACTTAGCATGCTCCCATGGTGTGTCTAAAGGTGTCTAAACAAGAGAAGTTTTCTTTGGTGGAGTGGTGCTGAGTTTTACAATTTTAAACAAGGTGGTGAAATGTGCCTTCCTGAGAAGGTAACATCTGAACAAAACCCAAAGGAGACGAGGATGTCTCTAAAAGGTAGTGGGCAGCCTGGGTGGCAGGGGGCAGCCTGTCCACTTCCAAGTCAGTGGACAAGGGGTAGAAAAGACTGCAGCCTCAGTTCCACTGCCAGTGCCTGGTGACATCCGCGAGAGCAAAGGGCAGTCTCCATGCTAATGATGTTTTGTGTTTATTTGTATTGGTTGTGCTGTGTCGTCATTGCTGCATGTGTGTTTTCTTTAATTGCAGTGAGTGGGGGCTACTCTTTGTTGTGTGTGCAGGCTTCTCTTGTTGTGGAGCATGGGCTGTAGAGCAGGTTTCAATAGTTGTGACACACAGGCTTGGTTGCTCTGTGGCATGGGAGATCTTCCCAGACTAGGGATCGAACCTGTGTCCCCTGCATTGGCAGGCAGATTCTTAACCACTGGACCACTAGGGAGGTCCGTGATTTTTTTTAATAGGACCAGTTGGTAGGGACCCTTTCTGCCTCCTCCCCATCACTGCCTCACTGGATCTCTACCTGTCTCTATCAGCCTCATTTTAAAAAAGCAGATACAGGAGTCCTTCTCTGAAGTAGGATTGCTATGTATGGTTGTGAAGGTTGCATACTATAAGAATGATACATTGAAGGGGGTTCCATTTATATTTCACACATTCTCGATTTGCATACAGAATAGTAATTTTCTGGAAGGTGGCAGTAAAGTGTGTGTTCTAATGAAAGCAATATATTACGTGCTTTTCTGACTATTGGAATAAAGCATCTCAAAGAAGGGGAAACTTTTTCCAATTCATATTAAGACACCTGGGAGCTAAGTGGCAGCCCTTGAAGTTCCAGATTTCCAACAGGTCCCACCTGCGGTTTGTTGGGAATAGACATATTGGTGAAGTTAAGTACTTCCTTGGCTGAAAATTCTACTGTGGCTCCTACCACATACTGGAGAGAATTCTGCAGAGAGACATCCAAGCAGTGGAAATTCCAGAATTTGTATGCTGAAGAGGCATCAGGTAGCAATCGATTGGGAGGAGGGAGGAGATGAGGAAACAGGATGAAGCTGCACCAGCAGGGCAAGTGTGCCGTGTTCATTTTTTAGTTTGGGGAACAGCACTGCACACGACCCCTTGACCCCAATTCCTTCTCCACTTGGTCTCTGCCACTTTCTCTTGCCTCATCTCTGATAGCACTATGGCAAGTCAGTGACCCAGTGGTACCCAGCTACTAGAGATGACAGATCATTTACATGTAATGCACAAGATGTCCACTCCCCCTCCTGCCCCAGCATGGCTGCCCTTAATCATTGCTTCCTCTTCAGAGTCTTCCCTGGTGGCCAAATCTCACTCCATGCACAGTCACTCTCTTCTTGTGCTCATACTCGTGCTCAGTCGCTCATTCATGTCCAGCTCTTTGCAACTCCATGGACTGTAGCCCGAGGATGACTCCTCATGGAATTTTCCCGGCAAAGAATACTGGAGTGGGTTGCCATTTCCTTCTCCAGGGGATCTTCCCAGCCCAGGAATCAAACCCACCTCTCCTGTGGCTCCTGAATCAGCAGGTGGAGTCTTTGCTGCTGAGCTACCGGGAAAGCCCCATTCTTGTGCTCATAGACACTTTATACTAGTTCCTTTTAAGTAATGTTTTCTCTCTCTGTAATAAAATGACAAGTTCATCTGTCTAGATTAGACCATAGATTCCTTGGAGCCTGGACTGTGTCTTTTCAACCTTGGTAAACCCTCCCTGACACTGCAGTAGATTGAAAAATGTACCCACAAGCACTGTTCCACAGGTATAATTCCTAAGCATCTTCTGGTGATAATAAAGAAAACGGTCTTTTAAAATTACGCGTTTCAAAACTGTGGCACATGCCACAAGCAGCTTCTAAATCCTTTAAGTCCTAAAAGGCTGTTTTTTCCATCTGTCATATCTGCATTGAGCCTGATAATTTCTGGGAGCTGAGATACAAATATGCATCACATGGGTACACACGCAGATAAGAATAACACCTGCAATTATGGGATCATGGATCAAATGGTCCTGGCTGCGATCTTCACAATTTATGGTATATGTTCATCCTGCTTTGGGGTTGGAGAGAAAGCTCATACCCCAATATGGCAAGATTGGGTCACTGAGAGCCCTAGGACTGTACAACTGGGCCGCCCCCCGGGTCTCACTGTAGCTGTTTCAGTTTCTGTCAGCCTTGATCACTAGGGAAACGTACAGAGTATGTGGCCTTTGTAACCCCAGCACATAAGTCTTTGCGGAAAGTTGCCATTCTCAGGCGTCAGGCACGTCAGTGAGCCAAGTCCCCAGGGTGACTCTAGGGCAGAAATATCTCAATTTAAAAATATTCTCCAAGTGGCTTATAAAATGTGTACAAGTTCATTTACTTTCCATCCCTGCGTGCTGCGGCAGCTGGCCTGTCTGTGTTTATTTGTTCCTCTGACTTGTGCTTATTCAGAGACACTGCATTTGTCTCACTGTCTCCTCCATGAGAGGCAGGGAGCCCCTTAGAAAAGAGGTCAGCAACCTCAGACAAGTGCTGGGTCCCGCTGGAGACTCTCGTCCTCCAGGGATGGAGATCAGGGGAGTGCGGATCCTCCTGAGGAGTCCGGGGACAGGTTGGGCAGCAGTGGACAGGGCTGGGTATGAGCTGGGTGGCAGTGTGGCCATCAAGAGAGGACAGTGTGCAATGCCATTTCCACTGGCCCTGGAAATCAGCCCTGGTGCCATCTTGATTCCACTTACAGTGGGTGGCCAGTCCTGCCTTGGCTGTGTCCTTGGAGACACAGTGGAGGGAGTCACTAGTCTAATAAAGCACAGTGACAGAGGATAGTTGAAAAACATTATAAATACAATTTAAACAATAGAACCCATGGTGTTGAGAACAGAGGACTGTCTCTAAATTCCTTTTGGCTGGCAAGGTGACCAGGGGATTGTCCAGCTAGTGAGCCAGGGCTGGAGAGGGAATTCTTCACCTAAAGTTTTGGGGGGATGTCATCCAAAGAAGACATCCAAATAGGCTGTGAAAAGAAGGGGGACTGGGAAGATAAAATGAGGCCTGGCCTCCAACCCTTACTTACTACATGACCTCAGCGTCCTATCAGGCCTGACTGACCTGAGGGATTCTGGGCCTGGTTGTGACTGTGACCACTTCAAATGCCCATGGAGAGGACAAAGGGGCCATATTTTAAAGCCTGCATTGTTCCAGTTGGCAACTGATTCTCTATTTCATGCCTCTTGGTTCATGTTTTTTTTTTTTCTCTCATGTTGGAGAGAAACATGATTCAATTAGTCAGTAACTGAACTTCCTGACCTTGGATTTCTGCTTTCAATGCCAGGGCCACTGATACCCCACCTTGGGTTGGTCTGATTTGCTCCACACCTTCATGAGGTTCATGTGCAAAGCCTTTCACATTCCTGATCTCATTTGATCAACACAGCAATGCTGAGAGGAAGGTAGACCCATTTCACAGATGAGAAAAATGAAGAGAAGAGACGTGACAGGTACAAGGTCCCTCAGCTGAGAAACAATGGAGTCCGAACCTGAACCCAGAACCCAGACACTCTATTTCTGTTTTGACAAGTCACTTGTGTCCGTAGATCACTGCTAGCCACACTTTCTTTTTGCAGTGTCACATGTTTGAGCATGCCCTCCAATGTGTATATGTTTACTAATCTACAAATTATAAAATGTATGGTAGTGTTATTCAGTACATATATTTAATTATATTAAGTGCATTATATTATTATTTACAACGTGTAAAAACATATTCAAAGGGGGTTAAAAAGTGATATAAATAATATTTAAAAAGAACCCGCAGGGGCCAACATTTGTTGGTAACAGTTGGGAACATAAGGACTTATTATTCGGACTATTTTCACATATGTTTGAGATCTTTCTTAAGAAAAAGTTAGAGAAAACTAACAAAGAGACAAGAAAGGGCCAACAAACAGTCATGGAATGTTTGGCCAGGAGGCTCAGGTACAGGCAGGGTAAAGAGAGGGCTAGGAATTGCCCTGGCACCACCTGGCTTTGTGTGGCATTATTGTTGCCAGGTAGGTGGGGTGACAAAGGCAAGGACTTCAGTATCACCACTGGAGTCTCCTCCCTATCATCACTCAGCTCCTCCCTCTGTGAGAGGCTCTATGGCGTGGAGATCAAAACGCTGAACTCTGGAGATGGACACAAACCCAGCTGAGTCACAACCCCAGCTCACTAGTTATTCAGTCCTAGGAAGTTACCTAACTTCTGGGTGCCTCAATTTCCTTCTCTGCAAAGAGGAGACAATAACAGTGGCTACTTCAGTGGGTTGCTGTGAGGATCAGATGATATATACATATCATTTACATAAATTAACATATGCAGTAGCAGGACAGTGTTTGAAACATAATGCTGTGTGTGCATGCTCAGTCGCTTAATCGAGTCCAACACTTTTCAACCCCATGGTCTGCAGCCCGCCAGGCTCCTTTGTCCATGGGAAGAATACTGGAGTGAGTCACCATTTCTTTTTCCGGGGGATCTTCCCGACCAGTGAGTGCTACATGTACTTGCTGTTGTTATGAGAGTTAGAGTTCCCTCTCCCCTTATCTTCCTAAACATAATGCATCTGAATTCTCAGGGATCCTGCTTTCCCTATTTCCACTCCCTGACAGTCTCTGAAAACATCTAAATTAAAAAGAGGCCAATCCTTTCTGGGTAAGTGGGATCTGGAAAAAAGGAAAATGACTCTGCCATACATTACACATCATAGGGGGAAAAGTTTGGTGGAAAGAGGTGAGGTGATGATTCAGGAAAGCAGATTGTAGTATAAATTCAGCCCCGTGGGACATGCTGTCCACTTCAGTGGGTGTCTGTTTCATCATTTCTGAAGGGAGTAATTTGGAACAGACGGCCCCATAGGCTCCCTTCAGAGTTGACATTTTTTGACTGTGTTCTGAGTTACTCTGAGCTGTGATCACTCAAAATTTTTAATTTCAAGCATTCTCTTTAGAGCCCAATCATAAGGAATCCTCTAATCTTAGATTCTTACATAGGCCATGTAACTATGTGCCCATATGCCAGGTTCCCTTCAACACAACAAATCACAAATTATGTGTTAAACTTTTAAAAGAACAAAATGTATCATAGTTTTTATTATATGTACATGATGATTGGTTGATAACATAGGAATTCATAGCAGAATGCCAAATAAAAATACACACGTCATATAAGCTAATCTCTATTTAGACAGTTGTATATAGCTAGCTATATAAATCTCTATCTACTTATAGATATTTTATGATGCATATATCTAGTTACATGTAGGTTAGATAAATCTGAGATACGTTTCAGATACCAACTTATTTCCAAGATCCTGTGTCACTAGAAACATCTAGAATAGTGCACTTAAGAAAAAGAAGGAATTCATGGTTTTAAAAATTTTATGAAAAGTCACATGTGTCTATATATAAATATAGATGTTGGTATTAAAAAGCAGAGATATCAGTTTGCTGACACATGTCTGTATATATAGTTAAAGCTATGGTTTTTCCAGTAGTTATGTACAGATGTGAGAGTTGGACCATAAAGAAGATTGAGTGTGGAAGAATTGATGCTTTTGAACTGTGGTGTTGGAGAAGACTCTTGAGAGTCCCTTGGACTGCAAGGAGATCAAACCAGTCCATCCTAAAGGAGATCAGTCCTGGGTGTTCATTGGAAGGACTGATGTTGAAGCTGAAACTCCAATACTTTGGCCACCTGATGCCAAGAGCAGACTCATTGGAAAAGACCCTGATGCTGGGAGAGATTGAGGGCAGGAGGAGAAGGGGACGACAGAGGATGAAATGGTTGGATGGCATCAGAGACTCAATGGATATGAGTTCAAGCAAACTCCGAGAGATAGTGAAGGACAGGGAAGACTTTTGTGCTGCAGTCCATGGGGTCGCAAGAGTAGGACATGACATAATGACTGAACAACAATATGGATTATATAGATATAGTCACTGTTAACAGTGTTTATTTGGGGGTGGTGGCATTCAGGTGATTTTATACATTCTTCCTTATGACTTACGTATTGTGGAATTTATTTTTTTACACTGAGTATCTATTATTTACATAATAAGAAGAAAAGGTTGTTTTCATGGTGAAAAGAAGAGTATCTAAAGGACACTGAAGAGATTCTGGTATAACAGATGAAATTATTAAAAGGAAAAATTAACTAAATGTCTGATGTAAAACCTAAGCAAAGAATACCAAAATCTTTTTAGATAAGAAACCTCTAACACATGTTTTTAAATGCAGTATTTTAGATCTTTTTGTTTCCAATAGAGTTCTAGGGCTTCTCAGAGAACTCATAGGACTGCCTACCTCTACAAATGCCAGAAAATATTCGAAGCTGGGACAATTTAGCCTTTTGAGGACAATCAAGTACTTTGACACTTGGGTAACACATTTCTTTGTGTAGACTCTTAATTTTCTTTAGTTTTAGAAAACTCTTCAGCTCGCTACATTTGTATTGGGTGTTTCAACGTGTTAATATTGGGGCACCCTCACACTGGCCCCCTGTCTCAATCTGCCCTCCCCTTGACAACACACACAAACAAACCCACAGAACCAGTCCTTCTTTGGAAGAGAGCCGCCGCCCAACTGCAGCCCTGCCCCTGCACTGACCCAGGCTTGTGTTTGGGCAGCGGTTCCCGCAGTCGCGCTCTCAGGGGAGCTAGTGAGGGAAACTGGAGCAGCTCTGAGCTGATAGCCTCTCAGACGTGTCTGGGGCAGGTGAGGGACCTGGGCACACTTCCTCCTCTGTGGACCTTGCCTCCTTTGCTTTGCAGCTGGTTATCTGGGGAACAGAGTCTTACTGAACAGAGTCTCAGTTCTCACTGCTCTGGGGATGGGTGCAGAGGGTGATGAGGGCTAATGTCATAGGAGCTGGTGCCCCAGGACTGCCTAGGAACTGCTCATTTGCCCCTTGTGACCTCAGGTGAGGGCCCCCCTAGAGGTAAAACAGGCAATATCCCATTTGGCAACAGAAGAATTTCCCTTAGCCCCATGCATTCCTCTTGCCTGAGCTCACTATCATTAAAAAAAAAATTCTACACAAAATACTCATTTAATACTTAATGTAATAGTAGTAGAGGATATTTATGAAGCACTCATGAAGTGCCAGGGGCCCAAGTAAATGGTTCACATGTGTGGACTAATTTAATCTTCATAATAGGTCCATGAAGTAAGAACTATTATCACCCCATTTTACAAATGAGAAAACTGAGTGCCAGGAGCTTCTTTCTCTAAGTTACACAATGAGTAAGTAGCTTGGTGGAATTCAAACTCAGGTCTATTTTTCCCCTGAACCCATGCACTTACCCTCTGATCTGTGTAGCAGAGCTGTAAATAAGAGAGGCACTGTCCTTTCCTTCATGGAGCTCATAGGCTACTAGGAAGAATAGACAAAAAAAGAGTTGATTATGTCTGTGAAACAGGAATGAGAGAAGATGCAAGGTTTATAGCACTCACAGCAAAGAGAGCTAACCCAGGCTGGCCAGATGGTTCACCTGTATGTGTGAAGCCACATTCTAGAATAGTTTGTGAACATAAGTCTAGCTTAGAAAACATAATCTGGCTTACCCAACACCTTGTCTGAATCTTTGTTGTTAAGGAGCTGCAGACTCTTGGGTGATTCAGGCTTAACATGAGTTGGAGTTGGTGGGTAGGAACAAGGTGAGGCACAAACACATGTAAACTCATTATGGAAATCAGGGATGTTCCTTCTGCGAATCCTTTACTTTGTGTTCCCCAACAGTCTTGGAATTCCATCTGGCGAGGAAAGTGGGAGGTTTTCTCCTCTCCAAAACATTTCTTTTGGCGAATATTGGAAGATTCTAAACCTGATCAGTGATCTACTGGGCCTTTAAGAGGAAACAGATTCCTTTTGTAATAAGAGCACAAGCACAGCCATTCATCAGTTTCATCTCGAAGCTTCTTTCCAAGGCTCATTGCGGAAGTCTGCAAGCCAGAGATACTAGAAAGGGCTAATCTGGAGTGTTGGCCTATTGGAATAGAAATTTAAGTTTTTAAAAAGTGCATGATTATTTATATTTCTACCCATCTCTATGAAAATAAAACATAATATTTTATTCTAAGCATTCTGACAAATAAAGGATTTCTTTCCCTAATCTGTTCCTTGCAAAGATAGCAGAAGGTTAGTATCAAAATATATGACATCTGATGGGGCTTCTTCAAGACAGGAAAATGGATCAGAACTTTATAAAGTGTTTATTAAGGGGATGGTGAAAGTCAAGGTTTCATCTGAAGCTTATAATTGCCAAGTCAACAGTTTTGAAAAAACTCAACTAAGTTCTATGCTGCCTGGTAAACATGCTCTTACCCTTTCAGTTCATTTCAACACTCATTTACTGATCCTTGACTACAGAATGTAGTGGGAGAAAAGAACTTTAACTTTGGAGTCCAAAAGTCTGGGTTCTAAACCCATTTGTTAAAGGCTTGATTTTGACTAAATTCTTTAAACTCTCTGTTCTTCAGTATCTTCATCTGTTGAGTAAAGATCACACTTACCTGATAAGAACATTTAAAGCAGGGGTCTCCAACCTCCGTGATCTAATACCTGATGATCTGAGGCGGAGCTGATATGATAATAACAGAAGTAAATGCACAGGAAATGTATTGAGCTTAGCTCCTCCCCAAACCATTACTCACTCCATCCCCCGGTTTGTGGAAAAATTGTCTTCCACAAAAGCAATCCCTGGTGCCAAAAAGGTTGGAGACTGCTGGATTTTAAAGGATCGATATAGTGATCTCAAGGGGCCTAATAAATGACATCCCCACTCCCTGCCCACATTAGGAAAAATGAGAGAAGAGACAAGGAGGGACAAGGAGGAATGAAATCATCATGCCCTTTCTTACTGACGTGATGAAGGCTTATAGCTTAGGGTATATAGTAACAGTGGGCTTTACTTCCCAGTCACCCACCAGTGCTGGCTGCTGCTCTGCCCCTGTCAAACGGTGATACAGGAGGAGCAGGCTAAATATTTGCTTCCTGTCCACAGGCAAGGCAGCATTCCCAGAGGAAGGCAGGAAGGGGCTGAGCTACCCATGTCCAGAGAGCTGCATGATGACTCATGTGGGTAAAGGCACATTGGCCTTTGGGGACCCTCTTCCCCATACAAAATATTAAAAATTATATATGCATGCACGTTCAGTCAATTCTTTGTGACCCTATGGACTATAGCCTGCCAGGCTCCTCTACCCATAGGATTCTCCAGGCAAGAATACTGGAGTGGGTTGCCATTTCCTACTCCAGGAGATCTTCCACATCCAGGATTTGAACCCATGTGTCCTGTGGATCCTGCATTGCAGGCAGATTCTTTACCACTGAGCCACCTGGGAAATTTCCAAATTATATATGCATTGGCATAAAGATGAAGATATTAACATCATATTTTAAATGCTTTCTTTGACCTAACTAAACATTTGTCTTTTTTCTTAATAAAAAAAATTAAACCATTTTTCAGATTTAGGGTGGGCCCCTAAAAGTATTGTGGACCCTCACCACTGTGCTGAATGGGTAAATCAGCCTTGAGTGCTCAATCTTTGTTCCCAAATTTCCCAATGAGATCATCCCCTCCTCCCCTCTTGGGGAGGACTGAGGGGGTGAAGGCCCTAGGTGTTGTTCCAGATGGAGATAAGAATCCAGGGAACAGGAGGCCCCCAGATCCCCAGGAAAGTAAAGTGTTAAAGAGAAGAAAGGTGTGATGTAGCCTAGGCTGTAAGTGTCACCAAGGTGAATAAGACACTCTCTCTGCCTTCAAGAACTAATTACAACACAAAGCACAGAGAAATAAGCACACAACTGGAGAACAAGTCACGTGCTGAGGGAATTTCCAGACACAAATGCTTGAGGTGGTAATGTTTGAGCTTGGCCTTGAAAGATAAAAGACTTTTGCTAGACAAGGTAGTATGGGGTGAGGTGAAAAGGCCATTCCAGACTGTGAGACTAGCCAAAGATCCGGATTCACTAGAACACAGTGATGTGCTGGGAATTGAATTCAAAAAAGCATCCACTTACCATACTCTTCTGGCTCCCATGGACTGTCTGTTTGATGTATTATTTTATTCTAACAATGGATGGGAGGGAGGAAACATTTATTCAGTGCCTACCACGTTCCCAGTGCTTTATAGGCATCACTTCATTTAATCTTTACCCCAGGGGTTTGAGGTGGATTCTGTTATCCCCACCTTTTCAGACAAGGAAGTTGAGACCCTCAAAGTATAAATGAGTTTAACCAGGGCCCCAGAGCCTTGTTGACATTAACAGAGGTCAGAAGCCAGGGCTCTTGATTGCCAACCCAGAGTTCTGTTCCCTGCTCCTTGGAAACTTCAAAAGGGGTTTTCTGAGAGCTATACAAAGAGGAGTTCTTGAAGTTCTAGCCTAGGTGGAATGTTGTCTCAGAGCTTCATTTCTGGTGTTCCATCATGCATGCTTTCAGACTCCTGGGATGTTTTTCCTCACACTGATCATCCACCTGTTGAGGGCCCCTCCTTCATCCCATGCAAGATAACAGATTCCTGCCGTTCCAGGGTCTCTACTTATGATTCCCCAGGAGGGGCTGGTTCTAGGTACCCAACCGCAGGTGTCCACGTGTCCCTGTCCCAAGACCACGTTAGACTCATGGGAGCTAACATATAGTGGTCAAGTAGCTAATATTTAGGAGGCACCTGCTCTGTGCCAGGCATTCTTGACTCATCGTTTAATCCTCTCAACATTCCTCTGACATAGGCATTATTAGAATTTTACAGATAAGGACACTGAGACTCAGAGAGACCATGTAACTTTTCCAAGGTGACACAACTTGGTGTTGACACAACTTTTCCAGGTGACACAGTCCTGCTGGAGTCAGGATTTAATTCCTGCAGCCTGACTTCAAACTCTCACCCTGAACCACAATGGGGTCCAGCCTCTTGTGATACTTAGAGCTTCACATTAAGTCTTTAATGTTTGTGAGAAATTGGCCTCTCTGCTTTTCTTCAATTAATTTCAGTTTCTCAAAGTTCTTCAGTATTTTGAATCTTTTCTTTCTTACCTTTCAAGTTATCCTTTATAGGCATGCCTTTTATTCTCTTAGAATTTTGTCATTTGAAAAATTTCTCATTCAGAAATTATTTTCTTATATCTGTATTTTATCCATTCCTTTGGTTATTTGATTTTTTTCTTTTTCTTTTTTGCTTCTTGACTTTTTCATCTTCTACTTGCAATGGCCAGAGGGTAAGGATGGAAACTTGAATGTGGAATTCTTGGGCCTGAAGTCACCTCAGGAGTCTTCTCTTTTCCCTCTGTCAGGGCTGTGCCATGAGGAAGCATCTGTAGATTTTATCTCTTAGCATCCATCCCTCTTCGTCTTCAACACCAAAATTCTGCTTTGGGGGCCCTGCCCTTCCCTGTTGATATTTGAGGAAGTATAGCAAAGGGGTGCCACACTGCCTCGGCTTGAAACCCTGCTCTGCCACCAGACCATCTGTGCAAACTGGGATGGCTAATTCAAACCCTGTGGCAAAGTTTCTTCATTAGAATAGTACCTGCCTCATAGGGTTACTGTGAGAAGAAAATATGCGTAAATATAGTGCTTAGAGCAGTGCCAAGTGGAAAATCAACACACCATAAACATTAGTGATTTATATCATTAATCTTTTCTAAAGCTTGGCTGAACGAGCGCTCTTTCCCTAGAATTTGAATCTTGAGCAGAATGAGAAAAAGACAGAAAGCATTAAAGCTGATTTACTCAGATAATTGTGCCCC
>NW_011493897.1:903062-919421 GCF_000754665.1 Bison bison bison | reverse complement strand
AATTGTGCCCCCAAAGAAGCGGTTAATCAGCTCCTGCTCCCTGGATCCTAGAGCAGTCCTTGTCTGGTCCTTCTTGAATCTGGAGCTGCAGAATATTCTTTTATTCTACATTCCTCTCCCAACACTCTGCCAACAAATGTGCCCTGCCCCCACCTCATTTTGTTCTTCCTCTTCCTCTTCTTCTTTCCTCTCCTTCTCCTTTTTCTTCTCCTCTGGCTAAAAGTAGGAAGTGTTAGTTTCTGATATTTCTTGACAAGAAACTTTACTGAACCAACATCCCTTGAAAATGGCCCTTTAGCCTTGGCTTAAATCCTTCCATAAAACACCTCTGTCTTTAAATTGGTAAACTCTGAAAGTACTTCCTCATAGCAAAAAAAAGTGTGTTAGGTGCTCAGTCATGTCTGACTCTTTGCAACCCCATGGACCACCAGGCTCCTCTGTCTATGGGATTCTCCAGGCAAGAATACTGAAGCGGGTTGCCATGCCCTCCTCCAGGGGATCTTCCCAACCCAGGGATTGAGCCTGGGTCTCCTGCACTGTAGGCAGATTCTTTACTGTCTGAGTCACCGGCGACAGAAAACATTTCTAGGACCCTGGGGCCAGAATGTTTGGAGCCTGGCTCAGTCATTTGCTTGCTGTGTGGCTTGGTCAGGCTGCTTAACCTCTATGCCTAAGTTTCCTCATCTTTAAAACAGAGGTTGGTAATATTTAACAGTAACCCCTTCATGGTATTGTTGTGAAGATTATGTGTCGGAAACACTTAGATGCCTAGTAAGAGTGAGTTGTTGGCCCCCTTCCTCCCCCTCCTTCCCCCCTCAGGTTCTAGCTGCAACCTCTATAGCTGCCCAGAATGAGCTAAATCCTCCTCTTCATGTCAACCTTTCAAATAATGATGCTCTCCTCCTTTCATTCTTTCCCCCAGGCTCAGCCCTGCTTCCTCTGTAAGCTATTGTTTGTGGGCCAGACTGACCAAACTGGAAACAGCCAGTCTTTAAATGGCCTGCCTCATTACTTTATCAAAAATAAAGCACAAACATTTTATAAGGCTTTATGTTAAAATTTGCCCACATCCTCGGGAAGGACCTGTGCCACAACTTCTGGACCCCAGCGCCTCTGAGCCAGACTCCATCACCTGGGCTGAGAGTGGAGACTGGGGTCAGGAGGAGCAGGATGCACGAAGGCCCTGGGCACAATAGCTGTTGGGAAAACTCTCCTCTCCCGGCCGGGGTCCACTCTGGTTTGTGCAGAAGCAGATATACTTCTTGCATTTTGCCTGCTCTGCCTGCTTGGCTCTAGAATCATGGACACAGCCCTGTACTAGGCTGTTTCTGGTTGTTGACATGCCACCAACAAGCCTGCATGGTTTTCTCTTTTAGGAAGAGCTTTCCCCACAGCGTGGAGAGCAAGAGTCTGACTGATAATAACATCAGTTGCGTGGCACTTCGCAATTTGGAACACATTAGTTTGGTACAGTATTGCGACGAATTTGTCAGAGCCAGAATAGCTTTTTCACACACACACAAAAACATACCCCACCCCCACCCGCAACTTTTTTTTTTTCGCCATGGAGACATTGGGGCTTGGTGAGGTTAAGGGACTTGCCCAAGTCATACAGCCACCTGGTGACAGAGCTTACATTTGAGTTGAGTTTCAACTTCTTTGTGACATGCCTTGTTTGGAAGGCTTTGGGGCTACTGTTGGATTGCTATCCCTGTGATGGCATCACTCTGCCCCTGAGGCTGCAGGACCTCCTGTAGCCTTTTTCCCAATGGTCAGCAGAGACACAAGAAACAGGTGGCCTGAGAGCTCTTGTACCTACAGACCTTTGAATGTAGAGACAACAGCTTGTGATCTGACAGACCCATTATGTTCGGTCAGTCTGCAGGTGTGTCCGGGAGAAAATAAGAACAGGAATAGACCGGTGGATTGGTATTATTCATGTTAAGGGGAAAGTCATGTTCCATTGTCTCTTCATCCTTCCGCTTAAGAAGGGAGCCTTCCAACCGAGGGACTGTGTTCTTTGAGATCTGTACAGAGATTTTAAGGAAAATAAGTGCTGGCCCCTACTTGGATTTTCTTGGATTCAGGGCTCCCAGGACAAACAGTTTTCTATGGTGGAAAGTAGATGGGGTGTCTTGCCTGGCTCTGTCATCCCTCACCTTCCAACCCTGGCCTGGCAGTAGGACTGAAGTCACCCAGCCCTGAGCTCTACCTGGTGGCCAAAGCAGAAGTGATTTTACACTGGGTGTGAAAGGTGGGATAAGGCAACTAGGCAATCATCCTGCAGATCCCTGAAAACTGAAGGAGTCCTGACTCATCTCCTTCCTTGGCTCCCTGTTGTTGCAGAACAAACTGATGTGGTTTGCAAAGCTCTTAACAATCTGGCCCCACACTTTGGCTCTGCAAGCCAAGCTCCCATGAACCTTTCAGTCCAGCTGTTGTAGAATTATTTTTTGGTCTTCAAAAATGCCAGTTTTCTTTCTCACCTCAGGTCTTGGCTCCTGTTGCCTGGGGTGGACTGCTCCCGTTCCTCTGTCTGGAGAACTTCTGCTCACTCTTCAAGACATCATCACGTCACCTCCTTTAGGGAGCTTCCCTGGCACTTCTACTACTTGCTCCTTTTTCGGTTTCTACAGTCTTCTGATCTTAGCTCTGCTGCAGCCCTTCTCACATTTATTTTGCTTGTGATTTATTTTGTCATGTAATTTATTTTATGGTGAGTGAACAGACACTGAGATCAGATTGCCTGGATTCAAATCCTAGCTCAACCACAGAAATGTTGGATGACCTTGAACAAAGTCTCTGTCCTTGCTTTCCTCCTCTGTAAAATGGGAATATAACACCACAGTTACTATGAAGATTAAATGAGCTGTATATTAAAGGTTTAGGTCACTGTCTGGCACTTTTAGTGTTCGTTGGTATCATTATCAGTAGCTGTTTGAAGTCGCCTGTCAAGGTTCCATCCTTTTCAACCTGTGCTTCAACCATCATGATGTGCCCTCTTGCAGACCCATCAATAAGTCAATGAGCCAGACCTGGAAGTGAGTGAGATGCTCTGTTTGCACCCTTGTGTGGAGGTGAATAGATGCTGACATGCATGGTTCCTGATTTCTATTCTATGTTCTTCTAGACCAGAGCTCCAACTGGATCCCTTCTGTAGTCCTTTCCAGCTCCTTCCAGCATGCTTTGCCCAGCCCCCTCAATCCAGATGGACTCCTTGGGTATCAAAATGTCCTTGTAGACTCAGCAATCTAAACCAAGATAGCATTTCTCCTCCAACTAGTTCTCCATGCCTGTGGGTCTCCCTTCTGGTAACATCACCCAGTTGATTCTCAGAAGAGTCTGGGAGCATCTGGAGCTTTATTATACCACTAAGTTCTGGTCTACATGCTATGTTTGAGTCACTCAAATATCTAGTTCTCAGCACAGTACCAAACTTTGTGCATTTTAAAAACTAGACAAATGGATGATGGAACGAATGAATAAATAAATGGATCAGTGATAGAGCCATCCATTAGCATTAATGCTCCCTATGCTTTCCCACAGTGTAGTGGTGTATGAGGTTGACTGTACCTGGATTTTCTGTAACTAACAGCTGAAAGCATCCTAATTAGAATACACTTCCAAGCATAAGCTCATTTCTATTGTTCTTATCTGGAATTCTCAACACAGTGCCACCATCTGGAATAAAACAGGTCTAAGAACATATTTTGGGCTCCCAAACTGCTGGGAGGGGAACACCTCCAAGAGCAGAACAGTTGGGCATCCAAGACAAACTTCAACTTCTTCCAAGCTTTGGCTTGGTTTGGAGAGAACCAATCACTTAGAATCATAGTGATGGTGAATTTTAGAGCTGGAAGGAATGGTGAATGCAATTCAACCCAATTCCTTCCTTTAACCAAGATGGAAAAGTGAGGGCCAAAGAGAATGAGTGACTTCTCAAGGCCACTCTGCTCTCTAAGTGTCAGTTAGGACCCGAACTCAGGTCTCTCGAGTCCATGATTAGCGCGTTTCTCCCCAGCCTCTCACGGTCCCATCAGCCCTTGCCTTTTCCCGTGTCTTCACCGTCACAGGCAGAGCTGATACCTCAATCCCTAGGCTGTGTGGGAGCTCACAGAAACATGGGTAGGGCTGGTGGTTTTGAGGGCAGCGGACCTGATGGCAGTGGCAAGAGCTGTTTGTTTTCACTGTTCAGGATTTAAACATCTACTTCTGTTTACCCACAGAAGTAATCTCTCAAGACTTTTGAAGGATTTTCTCAGGATCGGTCAAGGTCACCCTTATCTTCCCCAGTGTTTCACCACTCACTCAGACACTTCCTTTTGTGTGTTATGTATGTGGTGGGGAAGGGGTTGTTGAATAGGGGAGGCTAGTAATTTTTGTTTTGTTTTGAATTGTTTTGTTCAGAAATTCTGCTTTTTCCCACGAGTTGTTTGTGAGGCTTTGAAATGAGGGCTAGGAATCACATGGAGTAATTTATTTGGGGCAGACAGCGGAATGTGTCAGCGGCACCAGATTACCTTGTCTTAGAAATTAAAAGGGCGCCACTTACCTTCAACATGGTGATATTTATATTAACAAAAAGGTTGAAATGCCCAATAATATCATTAAAGGAACATTGTTAAATCTACAGAGTAAGAAATTATGCAACCTAAGGACTTAGCAATAGTTGAAGGGGACATATCTGCTGGAATCAGTCTGGAAGGTCCCGAACAGATGCTCAGCTTTGGGAATTCTAGTGCAGTGCTAACATCCTCACAGAGAGAAAGGCACAAACACATTAAATTACCTTTGGGTGTCATTTCCATTCACTACACTCTAGATAATCATTAAAAAGGTGAAGAAGATGTATACTAGTGACATAGAAAATGTCCCTGACATACTGTTAAGTATAAAAAAAAACAGACTACAAAGCAGTGTTTGTAATACAATTCTAATTTTGTAAAAAAAAAAAAAAAAATTATAAGGATAAGAATATGGTGGCTAAAAAAGAGATACCAATATTTTAACAGTGGTTACAGGTGATTTTAAGTCCTGTTGATACTTTTTCTGTATCATTAAATTTTTACAATAATACACTATTGTTGTTGTTGTTCAGTTGCTAAGTCGTGTCCAACTCTTTTGCAACCCTCCAGGCTCCTCTCTCCATGGGATTTTCCAGGCAAGAGTACTGGAGTGGGTTACCATTTCCTTCTCCAGGGGGTCTTCCCAAACTAGTGATCAAACCCACATCTTCTTCATTGGCAGGTGGGTTCTTTACTACTGAGCTACTTGGGAAGCCCAATACACTATTACTTTTCATAATTAGGAAAATACTATAAAGGTTTGAAAAAATAAAGCTTTCTGTTTGTAGCTGAGCTCAGGGATTTGTTTATGAAAGGAGGAGGAGGTCGGTCCTTGCCTTAAGAAAGTTAGGTGATCAATAAAATGCTATTACCCTTTCCTGTAAACAAAGGTCTGTCTAGTCAAGGCTATGATTTTTCCAGTGGTCATGTATGGATGTGAGAGTTGGACTGTGAAGAAAGCTGAGCGCTTTTGAACTGTGGTGTTGGAGAAGACTCTTTAGAGTCCCTTGGACTGCAAGGAGGTCCAACCAGTCCATTCTAAAGGAGATCAGCCCTGGGTGTTCCTTGGAAGGAATGATGCTGAAGCTGAAACTCCAGTACTTTGGCCACCTCATGAGAAGAGTTAACTCATTGGAAAAGAGTCTGATGCTGGGAGGGATGGGGGGCAGGAGGAGAAGGGGACGACAGAAGATGAGATGGCTGGATGGCATCACTGACTCGATGGACATGAGTTTGAGTGAACTCTGGGAGTTGGTGACGGACAGGGAGGCCTGGCGTGCTGTGATTCATGGGGTCGCAAAGAGTCGGACACGACTGAGCGACTGAACTGAACTGACTGATGAAGAGAGGGAGGTAGGAGGAGTGTATCCTTGATGTAGGTATAGGGTAGAGATTCTTGAGTCTGAAATTCTAAAGTGTGAGATGTACTCCTGGTGTCTCCAGTCAGAGTTTGGCATCATTATTTCCCATCCAGAGACCATCTTAACTAGGTATTCTCAGCTCTGTAGTTAAACATTAGTCCTTAAATAAACATTTTGGGCCTAGTTTGGGAAGCTAACTACCCTTTACAACATTATTTCTGTGGGAAAATATGCTCCAAATTCCATACCATCAATTCACATTGGAACTTTTAAGATGCAACCATTTTCAGTTTGGAGCCATTTTTGTCCCTTTTCCCTTAAATCACTAATTATTTAAACAATCTCTATTAGTTTGTTAAAGATTACAAACTTATAAACAAATCATCTGGCTTATGCTTCATTTTTTAGAGTCCAGCACACAGTCAAAGGGTTTTCAAGACTGAAAGGGATCTTAGAGATCAGCACCAACAACTAATTTTTGAATGAATATTACTTCTCATGGGTCAAGCTGGCTAGAGCTGTCTAGGGATCAAGCAGTTGTCTGTCTTCCCCAGAATTTCTTATTTTTGCCATGATAATTAATTTCATGCACCAGCTTGACTGGGCTAGGATGCCCAGATCACTGGTAAAACATTATTTCTGGATATGTCTAGGAGCATGTTTCCAGAAGAGATTAACAGTTGATTCTGGGCTGGCACTATCCAGTCTGCTGAAAGCCTGAATAGAACAAAAAGGCAGAGGAAGGCTGAATTTTCTTCTTGAGCTGGGATGTCCATCTTCTTCTGCCTTTGGACATTGGGTCTTGGGCCTTCAGCTTCTGGGACTTAGGCTAGTACACCATCCCCACTCCCTACCCCAACTTCAGCCTTACTATGAGAGTCACAGCATCAGCTCCCTTGCATCTCAGGCCTCTGGACTCAGACTGAACTATACCACTGGCCTTCCTGGTTGCCCTGCTTGCAGATAGCACATTGCAGCATATCTTAGCCTCCATAATTTTATGAGCCAATTCTTATAATAGATCTTTCCTTATATGTCCTTCTATCTCTATATATCCTATCGGTTCTGTTTCTCTGCAGAACCCTGACTAGTACACTTACGTACTTTTCCTTAATTGTTTAGAGAAGCTTAAGGAACATATAATTCTTTTACTCATTTTCCCAACACATTTACAAATTCATTGAGGTAAGAGTTGGACTTTGTAATCCTGAAGCTCCTCTAGCATTTGGGACAGTTTCATGACCATCCAGAAGGTGCTTAATAAACACTTGGAAACCTTAGGAGGCAGTGGAAAGAGTGCTAGATGAGGTGTGATGAAAGTTGGATGCTGGTCTTGGCTAGCTGTGCAAGTTTGAAGTTATAAAAAGGAAGCAGTGGTCAAGCTGATCTCATAGGGCCTTTCTAGACCTTTAGCAGAGAAACTCACCTCATGTCAATAGGACAGATTTCGTTCTGTTTGCTAACATACTTCTAGGTCAGAGGAAAGGGAGAACATGTTGGCCTCTGTTAGATTTGTCAGTCATTTCAATTACTTTGAAGGTTAGTGGCAAATAACCTTTCTTGACCTTATAGACCTAGAGCAATGATCTTTGCCCTTTTCTGAGGCAAGGGTGTTTTGTGAATCAGATCAAGAACATGGTCCCTCTTCCCCTAAAGCTTTGTGTATGAATATAGGAGTTTCTCAGCCCCATGAAGCCCACCATAAGTCTTCTAGAGGTCCATGAGTGTAATATTCAATTAAAACCCTCTGGCTAAACTCTAAATGGCTGGCTTCTGCTGCTGACCTTGGACAAGCCGCTTCCCCACTGGGGGCCTCAGTATGCGAATCCGGTTCAGTCACTCTTTAAGTTCTCTCCCAGCTCCAGTGAGTCCTTGATACCTGTGGGACACTCTCTAAGAAGTCATGATCCTGGATCCTAACTTGGTCCATTCCTGCTACTGAGGATACTCCTGTCCAGGGAGGAATTTCTAGAGCATCCTGACTGAGAAGCCATTGGCTCCCCAGAGGCCTCCAGGGGGAGGGCAGGAACAGGGCTTTCTTTTTGGCTTTCTGCTCTTGGAAGAAACTTACTAAGAGCCATGTCAGAGGGCAGATGCCCACTGACACATGCGTATCCAAATGAAACCCACACCCAGAGGACCAGAAAAGGCAAGCCAGCATCAGGGATTCAGCCGTGCCCTGAACAATACAAAATCTCCACTCTCAGGCGTTCTCCCACTTCCATGACTCACCTCCTCTCATTCCAGAAAGTCATGCCCAGGAATTAATTTATGGGTCCCGTTCAGAGGTCTTTAGGTAAACAGCTCTACCAATCCTTTCAGCTTCCCAGACAGCTTGATTTCTGGCCCCAGGGAGGAAGCTAATGACTTGTAGTTACTTTGCTATTGTTTTTCCGAAAACAATTTGACTTCCTTTCTGATAGTCTCAGAATTCCTACTTTACAAATGAAGTCGCTACAGCCCAGGAAGGGCTGAGCTCACCAGGTCACTTGCACAATGCTCCTTGCTCAGTAGCAAGATCTCCTTTGGGTGAAAAGTCCCAGAGGCTCCAGAAAGAAGGGTGGGCAGGCAATTCTGGGGATGTAAGATCTGTCTGAGGAGGGAAGGCACCTTGGTGCCTCTGACTCTCTTCTGAGATCTCACCTCCATCCCAGAGCTTGCAAGAGTAACAAAGGTGTATTGATGTTCAAAGAATAAACTTGTGAAGATGGTGTTATTATGACCATTTTATAGACCAGGACGTTGAGACTCAGTAGTTTGCCCATCCCCTCTGTCCATGGGATTCTCCAGGCAAGAATATTGGGGTGGGTTGACATTCCCATCTCCAGGGGATCTTCCTGACCCAGGGATTGAACCCAGGTCTCTCACACTGGGTGAAGATTCTTTACCATCTGAGCCACCAGGGAAGCCCAGTTGTCCTACATATGTCCACTTTAGCACTAATTACACTGCATTCAGCTTACTGGTACACAGGGCTCTCTCCAGTCATGGGGAGCATCAGGGCAGAATTTATCTCTCATATATCTTTGTATGCCCTGTCCTCACACATAGTAGGTCCTCAATATACCTTCACTGAATTAAAGATAAGTGAATAAATGACTCTACAGAACAGTGATGTTCCTCAGACTCTGGGAGGAGGATGCCGTGAGGCAAGTACAGGTCTGCTGGAAAAGTACATGTCATGTGTTCCCGAGTACAAAGGGACAGTTTTAAGTGAATGGTAACTTTGGATGTGTGCAGTGCATATCTGCGTGGCCGTATCTGGTGGCCTTGCTTACAGGAGGCAATAATGGTGGCCATAATAGTTATAGCTACTATAATGGTGATAACACCATGTTCCATTGTTAATTTTTTTCTCTTTCCGTAGTATTCTCCCATCTATAATTTAATTTTGATCTTCAGAACAGATCTCTATGTATTTTACACATGAGAGAGAATATTTATTTAACACTCACTATAAGCCAAACATGATATACATCTCATTCAATCTTCATAAATAATCTACAGGTTTGATAGGTACTATCATTGTCTTTATTTTAAAAGTGGACCAGATGTGGCTGTCAGGGAGAAAAAAATTGTCCTCTGTCCTTTTGGTTCAGTACTTGGGCTGGGGGAGTCGGGGTGGGTAGAGTGGACCATGAATTGAACTCACGAAAGAGATTAATAGCACAAAAAGAGATTTTTTTCCCCAAATGCATAGGGGAGCTAACAAAAGTAGTTAGCTCACTAAATGGTTAAAGTTAGAGGCTTATATATTTAATTTAGAGAAGAGATGGGGTGGGGTGGTGGCGGGGAGGAGGGTAGAAAAGACTTCTATGGGAGGAATAAATAGGTTTCCTTAGAAAAGACAAACAGGTATTTAGGAGAACAAATGGGAGACAAGAAAGTTGTGATAATGTTTGTTTATGCAAGTAGAGTGATCATTCTGTCTTCTTCATGGCCATGAAATTTCCCTGGAGAGGGGATTTATAGTAGTCTCATTTCCCAGAAGCTGCTGCTTCTAGTCAGATAAGGGAAACTCCGAGAAGCCTTCTTTCTGCCTGCTGCTGCTGCTAAGTCACTTCAGTCGTGTCCAACTCTGTGCGACCCCATAGACGGCAGCCCACCAGGTTCCCCCGTCCCTGGGGTTCTCCAGGCAAGAACACTGGAGTGGGTTGCCCTTTCCTTCTCCAATGCATGAAAGTGAAAAGTGAAAGTGAAGTCGCTCAGTCGTGTCCGACTCTTAGCGACCCCATGGACCGCAGCCTACCTGACTCCTCCATCCATGGGATTCTCCAGGCAAGAGTACTGGAGTGGGGTGCCATTGCCTTCTCCGTCTTTCTGCCTAGTGAATCTCAAATGTCTTCAACTTACTCTTCATACCAACTCTGATGCTCCAAATGGGTCCCCACATGGCAAAAGAGGACCCACGGCTGCTGAATGGAGTCAAGATCTGGACCCAAGCACTCTAACCACAAGTTTATTTGCTCTGAGTCCTGTGTTTTCTACCTTGAATATTTAGCTATCTGAACATGAGATTAACCTTTGGGGATGGGGGGCAGGGGGGTTGGAGAGAAAGAAAATTAAAACAGAAAACAGGGAAGAGTCTTAGTCTTCTAAATGCCTCTGCTGCTGCTAAGTCACTTCAGTCATGTCTGACTCTGTGCGACCCCATAGACGGCAGCCCACCAGGCTCCCCCGTCCCTGGGATTCTCCAGACAAGAACACTGGAGTGGGTTGCCATTTCCTTCTCCAATACATGAAAGTGAAAAGTGAAAGTGAGGTCATTCAATCGTGTCTGACTCCTAGCAACTTCATGGACTGCAGCCTACCAGGCTCCTCCACCCATGGGATTGTCCAGGCAAGAGTACTGGAATGGGTTGCCATTGCCCTCTCCGTCTAAATGCCTCTAATCTTGCATAATAACTTGACTCCAGGAGAACACTAATTTGGGAGGAGATATAACACTTTTGCTCATGAGTTTGCTTTTTATTATTATTGGCTGGATTATTAAGACAGGCCTGGGGTGTTATAGCTATTTCACATGCAAGGAAATGACTCTCCTTTGAGTGATGTGTCTGCAGGCACTTGCATTAATGGCATATTTGACGGAAAGTTTCTTGACCTTGTATTTTAAGATGCTTGCCAATAGATCACCTAGATACCATGGACTTGACTGAAAACATCTTTCAGAATAAAGGAGAAGCAAGCCCTTTTTAGTCCTTGTGAGGTGGGTAGGTGTGGATAGACCAAGAATGCATAATTTATTATAAGAGACAGGTGTGCTCCGGATATGCACTGCACACTCTAGACACTGCTGATGATTCAACCAAAATAAAATTCCCAGCCTTCTTGCTTTCAAGGACTTCCATTCAGATCTAGAGGACAAAGCCCATTCTAACGTTTCCCAGAAGAAGGTCCCAATCTTTGTGGATGCAATGCGTGGACCTGGGACTCACAGAAGCCCAGTGATGCTGCATCCAGCTGTTGTCTTCATGCCCTGGCTTCAGTGGGAGAGCATCAGGCTTGGCTGATCCTGGATTCCTCCTCCTCCTCTTCTCATTTCCGTGGAGGCTGCAGGTACAAGCCCACCACAGAGTTCTTAATTTTGGAATCAGAAAAAAAAGTCTCACCTGCCTTAAGCCCAAGAAAAAGCTTGGTTGTGACTCAGGCCTTTTCTTGGGGACTAAAACTTGAGATGTGTTGAGAGTAGATTCATAGACCAGAGTACCAGGGGCAAGGAAGTCTGTGTTTCTTTTGCTTTCTGCTTCTTGGAACAGGATGTTCTTGCTCATTTTAACCACTGGAAAGTATGTCTTTAAGGGGACAGCTTACGACTATGGTGTCTGAATCTCCACTGGCAGAAAAGTGTGTGACCTCAGCCCACAAACCAGGGCTCCAGTGACGCATTAACACCCTCCAATGAGGCAAGAGGGACTCATCACTCTTGAAGGGAGATGCTGACAGAACTTATTTGCATGTGTTACCCTTATAGGCTCTAAGGAGAGTGGCTGTTTAAACATCTGGACCCCAGCGTCTTGGGAAGGAAACTGATGGAGTCAGAGACACATTGAGTAGAGGAGACATTGAAAGGTCTATTCATTTGCCCTCTTGCCCATCAGGAGAAGCAAAAAAGAAGCACTTTTCAAAATGCCACCTTAAAAGACTCATAGAGAAGATGATTGGTCTCTTCCTGGAAACCTCAGATGGGGCTGGACCCGCTGGACTCACAGTCATGGTCAAAGACAACCTCTCCTGCAAGGGCTGGAGCCCATCCTTCTTGTGGCATCTGCAGGTCTGTTTGCTTCCAGCTGGAGGGCCCTGTGCCCCGCTTCTCTGACCAGGTAAACAGGCTTCATGAGAATTTCCTCTACAGCCATGGGGAGAAAGTGCCTGGCCTTTAGCATCAGGCAGACATTTCCTCCACCTATTAACTGAATAATCTTGGGCAAGTCACTAAACTTCTCTGAGTCTGAATTTTCTTTTCTATAAAATGGAAATAATAACAGAGCATCTACCCTGCAGTGTTGTGAGGTGAGAATGCCTGGTACTTAGAAGGCCTTCAGTAAATATGCCTTTCCCTGCCCCCTTCACCATTATCAGACATCACTCTAATGAACATGTTGTCCAAATGGTGTTTTCCCCACCCAATTTAACACTTCATTATATCATTATGCATTGACGATAAATACATATAGATACTGCCTTTATACTAACTGCTTTATCTGAATAGCTCTTTTCTGCAACTAGAATATCAGCCTCTTGCGGACAAGGAACAATCTTTTCTCCCACTTAGCATAGGCTGGCCCTATTGTTATTCAGTTGCTAAGTCCTGTCCGATTCTTTGCGACCCCATGGACTACAGCGCCCCAGGTTTCCCTGTCTTTCATTATCTCCTGGAGTTTGCTCAGATTCATGTCCATTGAGTCAGTGATGTCATCCAACCATCTCATTCTCTGTTACCCCCTTTTCCTCCTGCCTTCAATCTTACCCAGCATCAGGGTCTTCTCTAATGAGTCAGCTCTTTGTATCAAGTGGCCAAAGTATTGGAGCTTCAGCTTCAGCGTCAGTCCTTCCAATGAATATTCAGGATTGATTTCCTTTAGGATTGACTGGTTTGATCTCCTTGCAGTCCAAGGGACTCTCAAGAGTCTTCTCCAACACTACCAGTTCAAAAGCATCTATTCTTTGGCACTCAGGTTTCTTTATAGTCCAACTCTCACCTCCATATATGACTACTGGAAAAACCATAGCTTTGATTAGATGGACCTTTGTCTGAAAAGTGATGTCTCTGCCTTTTAATACACTGTCTGGGTTTGTTATATCTTTCCTTCCAAGAAGCAAGCATCTTTTAATTTCATGGCTGCAGTCACCATCTGCAGTGATTTTGGAGCCCAAGAAAATAAAGTCTGTTACTGTTTCCATTGTTTCGCCATCTATCTGCCATGAAGTGATGGGACTGTATGCCATGATCTTAGATTTTTGAATGTTGAGTTTTAAGCCAGTTTTTTTCACTCTCCTCTTTCATCCTCATCGAGAGGCTCTTTAGTTCCTCTTCACTTTCTGCCTTTAGAGAGGTATCATCTGCCTATCTGAGGCTGTTGATATTTTCCCCCCAAATTCTGATTCTAGCTTGTAATATTATGTCTATATCCATATCTATATCCATATCTATCTCACCCCATCCCGGTGCCTGACACATAAAAGTATTCTCTTTGCATTAGAGAAGGAGAGAGTGGTCCTGGGCAGTGGAGATGCCCTCTCCCTGCCCTTTGGAGCTTTCAGGTGACCCCTGGTATCTATTCTGGGTGCTGGTGTTTGTGATTTGTGAGAGCATGTTTTCTGTGTTCAGCTCACTGATGTGGGCATAGTAGACATCCCCGAAAAACCTGCTCTGTGAATGCGCAGTCCATTTTTCTGACAACAGGAAAAGGATGGGGAAGAGTGATCTCTGGGGTAGTACCGGTTTTCCCATTGATGCCCCAGGAAAGCAGCTCAGCAGCGGGTGGGCAGGCAAAGACTAGCACCATTGCACAACCAGCCTGAAGGAGAGAGGGCTAGCTCGAGGACTGTGGCAACAATGACAGGGGGAGGGCCGGGGGGAGGGGGAGGGCTCAGTCTCCTTCTGGGGAGAACGCCGTGTGGAAAGGCTGCAAGCAGGTCAAGGGGAGAAAACTTTTTAAACAAGCAAAGATCCTAGGAGCACAAAAGGGAGAGGGGAGGGAGAGATCCTGAGGGGGAAGTGGGAGGAGAGAGAAAGAGTAGGAAGAAGTGGGCGGAGGGAGGGTGACAGATAGCGATTAAAAAGAGGGTGGGAGAGGAGCGACTGACAGGCTGGAGAGCGAGGAAGAGTGGGCAGCAGAGGACAGGCGGCCAGAGAACCAAGAAGCCTACGGGAATTCCAGACAGAAGGAGGAGGAGAAGAAGGTAAGAGTAAACTTGGATTTTAAGAGCTAAAACTACCAATTGATGGGAAAGAGCCATAGAGAAAGTCTTGAATTACAGGCTGATCACAACAAAGCTCTTTCTCTGCACCTGTGGGTTTCTCTCCTACCTCTCTCACCACCAGCCCCTGTGATGGTCAGCTCTGGGTATATTAAAGAGGATGGCTTAGGAAGCAGTAGATAAATCACGTACTCGATTTAGAAGGAGCTGTAGAAACGCAAGTGGAGGGCCTCTGCCATCTGTCTACCTCTCACAGAGTCTCCATGCTCCAGGGGCATCTTCTAAGCAGGACACCAGGCCATTTCCAGGAACTTTTGTGAAGACTGGAATTGGCCCTTTAAAAACTCAAACGATCACTATTTTACGATGCTTCCTCTAGGCTTGGAATCTTTTGAAATGTTTCCACAGCATCTAGAAGAGTGTTTTGATTTTTTTTCCCCCCTAAGGCATGTTGGATGGTTTAAAAATATTCCCTGCCTGGTTTCTTGTGGAGTATCATGTCCCTGCTGTACATTGTGAGCAATCTGGCCCCTCGTGCTGGAGGAAAGAAGCTGGTGAGACCCAGAGAGAAAGCCCCAGAGAAGCACCCATGGGCGGTCTCCTTTCCTCCTGGGCACAGGGCAGGAAGGTTTCTGTTGGCCCCTTCATCTCCCTTTCAAGCAGGTGGTAAAGGAACTGGGGCTCGGGGGGCCAAGAGACCTGGTTTCTACTGCACTGAGGGGCTTGTGATCTTGGACCAGACAATTCCCCTTCTGGGCCTCACTTTCCTCAGCTATAAGATGGAAGGTTTGAAGTAACAGGACCCCTCTCATTACCGTCAGCAGTAACATTGTCCAAGGCTGAGATTCCTAAGCTCAAATGCACCTCAGAAACACCACAGAAGGGAAGCCCGACAAAGGATTTGACATCCTTACTGTACCTTGGCTCAGTTTTTCCTTCATTCCTTCTCTCAATATCCCATCATAATGGAGGACTTCCTGGTTCTGACTCCTCAGCATCTCACCGAGCTGTTTTCTGAACACAGCTCTGGCACACAGAGTCTGACTGGCCTGAGACAAGAAAGGACACCAGGCAGGGAGTCAGGCGACCTGGGAGAGATCCAGTGACATTGGACAGAGAAGAGACCAAGGCCACCTCCATCTGCCTGGGGTGGTAGGCTCATGGCTAGGGACATAAGCTGGTATTTAGAAGCATCCCAGCCTAACTTTTACATCATCAGGCCAAGTGGCCTCTATCTCTTCCACCCACTGACCTGAGAGTCATAGCCCAGCCCAGCCCCTGACTTGCCGCTCACCAGGGACAGCTCTGAACTTGCCACCCTCCAGCCAGGGTCCCTAGGGCACCATTGCTGTTCAGAGCCTGCTCCCCCTGCTGTCTCTCCAAGCCTTTTCCTCCCTTGCTGGCGGCCAAGGAGCAGCCCCAGAGACCACTGGCATACAGTAAACCATACCAGGACATGAGTTTCCTGGCTTCCAAACTGGCATCCTGGGGCGTCCCCTCCCCAGACACATGACGTTCACAGAGCCATGGCAGTAACACAACCGTGTTCCCTGCTTGGCCACTGCCTGGAATTCCCGAGATGTTCTTGCTGCGTTGTTGAAACCGGTTATTGTTCTTGTCTATTACCTGCCTCACTCCTGTCCCTGACTCCAGATACTGCCCTGAAGTCCTAGGCCTTTAGAATTGGAAGTGGTCTCTTAGGTTTCCTTTGGCAAGTGAGGAAAACAAGGCTCAGAAAAGGGAAATGATTGTTGGAAACAACAGAGAGAGCCAGGGCCAGTGTAGTTGGGAGATCACCATACTCAGCTCACTCACACCACAGGCTCTTCTGCCTCCCATCCTTGGCTGTGTTTTCTGAGTTTCCATTTCCCCCCAAACCTCCCTGCTTCTTGCATGTAAGTATCTGTACAATCCTGTTGCCTGGCAGTGGCACCACTGTCCACCTGCTCCTCTTCATCTCCGCCAGCTGGTTGGGGGCACCCGCAGTGGAGGCTTCTGGGCTCTCACAG
>NW_011493897.1:891616-902962 GCF_000754665.1 Bison bison bison | reverse complement strand
ACAGCCAGCAGGGCTACCACAGGGCAGCCTGGCCTCATGAGTCCTGGCTGATCTCGCCTCTGGGACCAGCTGGTCAAAACAGAGCAGGGAGCCTGTCGGTGTGGATCAATCAGACAGGAACTAGAAGACTCACAGTCCTCAGGGTTAGGGAGACCCAAGGCCCAGGCTTTGTCATCTGTCCCAGGAAAGATCTCACCCACCTTGGAGTCCAGCAGTTCTCTGTGTCTGGGCTCCAGGACTGAATTGACTGAAGGGGAGAGATGCCCACTTTTTCAGGAAAGCTTCAGGGCTCATAGGAAATAAGCTGACTTCCCTTTCAATAGCCAGAAGTTTCTGGTTCCTGGCAAGGGACAGCTTGATGCCACTGTGTGAATCAATTGTTTCTGACATATTAGCAAACAATGGGCAAGAAAAATTCAGCCTTTAGTAATCAACTCACCTTCATAAGGAAAGGGAGTCAGGAGGCCTCAGAATCAGAGGTACTGAAATAACACAGAAAGATCTTAGATTTTCTCTAATTCAGGGGCAGGGCAAAAGGAATCACATTTGGATTAGAATTTCAACTGTGTAAACCTTGGGGAAATGATTTAATGTCTTTGAGCCTCAGTTTCTTTATCTGTCTAAGTGAATACATACTTTCCTTGTAAAGTTTTATGTAGAGTAAATAAAACGATGTATTTTAAATGGCTACCATGCAGTAACTGCTCAGTGAATGACAGAACAACAGAGGAGAATACAGGTCACCTGGTGCTCAGTCCAAGTCCCTTGAATTGAGTCTCGTTTTAAGCAAAGGTCTTTCCATAGTGAAGGCTCACCATGACTTGAAATTCTGAAGGTACTGCCTGGTTTTTATGACCACAGATTTTTTTTTTTTCCCTGGGTCTACTTTTGCTGACCTCTAAGTTGGGAATTAGAAAATCTGGATTTGCCTCTTGACTTTCCACTAATTTGCCAGATGATCACAACTGGGCAAGTCACAAATTCCCCTGATGTTCTAACAGACCTGGAAGGGCCTAAACAATCATCCAGCTCAACCTCTTTGTTTTACCTATGAGTGAACTGAGGCTCAGGGAGAGGGAAGATCTTGTCTGGAGTCACAACCAAATAGCTGGAACCAGAAAAACCTGTCTTCTGAGGCTCTTGTCCACAGAGGACTTCTAGAAGCTGAATCCAACCTCGCATCTCCGTGATTCAGAACTTTAGGAAGTGCAGGTGTAGTTAGGGGTCAGGATGCCTCTTCCCCTCAGATCACAGAGTACACAACCTCCTATTTCTCTTTCATGGAAAACTGAGTCACCTTCAAAGCTATCCTTGTGGATGTGCCTTCGGATTGGTGATTAGATTCCTAAGTGCTGCAGCTCCGAAGGAATTACATGAAGCACACACCATAATATCGACTCATGAGTCCATCTCCAGACCCAAAATCTTGAGTTAAAGGAAAGTTGGGAGGCAGGCTGGACCAATGATGAGTATAAATGGAGCGTGATTGGAGTGGATCTCTACACGTCTCTTCCTCTCCTCCTACCACTCTTCTTTAAACCGAATGACATAACTGATGTAGAGTTAAATTAATATCCTTCCCATTGCCCATGTTTTCCTCACCTCTGACAGTCACCCTCCCCCACGTGGTAGCACATGGGGGCGGTCCTTGCTGAGGCCCTCTAGCCGGCCTGCTCATGTCAAATGCTGAGTCAAGGTGGCTCGCTGGGTCATATTTGAGAGGAGTTTTTACTGGAAATGGCAGAAAACAAGGAACTACATCACTGAGTGGCTACTATGTGCCTATTATGGTTCTAGATGTTTCCACTTATTCACACACTGTTTAATCCCCATGAGGAAACATGCCCTCTTTACAAATGAGGAAGAAATTGAGAGGTTATGTGACTTGCCAGAGGTCACACTACTAGACAGTGATGGAGGCAGGCTCGAATCCCACTCTTCCGAGGAAGCATGAGTCCTACCACCTAACTATTTCTGTTCCCATTGCTCTTGTTGCAATCTGACATCAATGGAACTCCAGCGCCTGCTGTTTGGCCAGCTGAGAACCCAGCGGTAGACAGTGTCTCAGCCAAGGGCATTTACTGGCTAAAAAAGGAAATAACTTTCTATATGTGATTTCTGGCCAAACGGTGGCAGATGCTGAGGAGTCTGGGAATCCTGACCACTGTGGGCTGAGGGCTCCATGTGATCATCAATTCTAGGAACAGCATATGCAAGGGATGGCCAGCCAATGAACCAGAGGCTAAAAGGAAAAACCCTGGGCCTCTTATGGGAAAGTGGGGAAAGCCCTGCTTGTGGAGTTAAGACACTGGAGCTCCAGTCATGGCTTTGTCACCAGCTGTCAGTCCTGTCAGTCCTAAGGGCTCTTTGCTTTTCTTTCCCTTTTAGAGGCACAGAGAGAAAGGCAGGCTTTGAAGTCAGGTAGACCAAGTTCAAGTCTCCTACACAGCATTTGCTACTTGTGTGACTCCGTACAAGTTCTTTAAACTCTGAGTCTCAGTTTTCTCAGCTCTAAAATGGGATAATACTGCTTTCCTAGCAGGGCTAATGTAAGAGTTAGAAAGTGGACTTGTAAAATGCTTCACACGTGGAAAACACTCAGATAGTGGTTTCTGTTATTACTACCACTTAACTTCCCTGGACCCTGGTCTTCATCTTGGGTTGAGACATAAGGGGTTGATTTTGATTGATCCCTAGATTCCTAGATTCCTTTTAGCTCTACTGTACTATGAATTGATGACAAGATGTTGGAAATAATAAAGCATTTCATAAATGTATTTTTCATTAATAGCCACATAAGTATCAATCAACCCCTTCTGGGATAATAAAGATCTCCCAATATTTCCTTGTAATTCAATATCTCCATTTGCCATTCCCTCCCATCCATTCCTTGTAAATACGTCTTCTAACATTTTAAGAAGATTACTTATCCTAGCATAATGCTCTTTCTCTACTTTGCCTGCTCCCTTCTACCTCCTTGGCTTTGAAACAACTGTCAGCCAGCAGGATCCCTGAATGGCCCACTCTGTCCTTGCCAGAATCAAATAATTAAATTTAAAGAGGAGTTAATTATCTGCCCTTGGCCGGAGTAAAAGGAAAACTAAAGTGATACTTAATCTCGTCCATCTGTCTCCTTCTCCCTCTCTCTCATCTCTAACTCCTCCTCCCCTCTCTAGAGATTAAGATTCAGGGGTGCAGGCCCCCTGGACTTCTCATTCTGAGAAAGTTGCCCACACTGCCCAACTCAGTGCTGCTGCTACTGCTGCCAAGTCGCTTCAGTTGTGTCCGACTCTGTGCGACCCCATGGATGGCAGCCCACCAGGCTCCCCCGTCCCTGGGATTCTCCAGGCAAGAACACTGGAGTGGGTTGCCATTTCCTTCTCCAATGCATGAAAGTGAAAAGTGAAAGTGAAGTCGCTCAGTCATGTCTGACTCTTAGCGACCCCATGGACGGCAGCCTACCGGATTCCTCCATCTATGGGGTTTTCCAGGCAAGAGTACTGGAGTGGGTTGCCATTGCCTTCTCCGCCCAACTCAATAGCCATAGGTATATCATAAATCTAGCTAGTTGCTTTCCCTGAGGCTGAAGTAGCTACCACAAACCTAAATCAAGAAAAGAATGAAAGTTCTAAATGTAAGAATTACCCTCAACCATGTACAAATAGTCTCCCTAGTCTCATAGTTATTTCACAAACATCCCTGTGGCAGTTATCTTATGTTAAAGAGGCCACTCTTCGACCAGTAAGGATTTTCAAAGAAAGGAACTTCAGGTGATTTAGAATCTAGCACGATTCTTAAGGCAGGAGCACTGCTGTCAGAAAAGACAAGAGCTGGCTTTGATGCCAATTTCATCGCTTACCAGCAAGTCACCCTCAAGTGATCTTGCTCAAGTCTACCCCCACTGTGGCCTGTAAGAAGGGAACAGGGTCAGTCCCTACTTTCTCTGGTTGCTGTGAGAATCAAATGAGAAAATATATATCAAGAAACTTGCAGAGTATCTGGCACATAGAAGGGTCTCAAAGAGTGTTAGATTCTCTTTTTATTCTCACCTTTTTGTGTAACTCTGGGTAAACTAGCAAATGAAACTGAGAATCTGCGAGGATAATAAAGATTAATGAGGTGGCTGAGGATCAAGAGCACTCTCTCCCGTAATTCTCCCTACAAGTCTATTTTAGGGAGAAACTATTGGGGGTGAAGGAAAATTAGAAAAATGTACAATCATAAGTAAGCTTCACAAGAGCTCTGAGATGATGGTTACAGCTGACACTTCACTTTATAAAGCCACCTTTGATATCTGGCATAGCACTGAGGCTCATGGACACTTTCTGAACTGAGCTGCACTGACATGAGACTACATCTAAGGCATCCTGAAAGTGACACCCTTTGGGTCTTTTTACAACAGAATTCTCTTCATTGGGAAGCAAGTCAACCCTGCCCTTGCCGCATTCCACTGCATGGTGAGCGAAATTATAACATGGGCCCAGGGGATTGTTATTATTACTATGAATAACAATCTTTATTGAGAACCAGAGGTCTGGTAGATACTATCCAGAACATGTGTCATTGTCCAGAATTAGACACAGACACTGCAGAGTGATCTTAAAATCTAATTTTGACAAACTTGGATGAGTTTCCCAGTAATCTGTGGGGAGGGGGCAGAGAAGGAATAGTCCGTGGTGACCAAGTCTCTTGCTGTAGACACACTCAGTCCTGTTCAGTTAAGTGGAGGGCTCCCTCATGCGCAGAAGGAAGGCTCATGGCTCTTCTTTCCCTGGTATCCCGGTCACCATAGTAACTGTGCAGGTGACCCTAGGTTGGCTTCCCAGGGAGCTGCCTCTACTGGCATTAGGTGTTTTGAGTGACCTGAATGCTGTCATTCATCCACCGTTGTTTCTAAAAAGTACACAAATCTGCCTATCAACTTCAGGGCACAATATTAAGCTCTAAGGGAAAAGAGAGAATAGAGAGATTTCAGGGGGAGGATCCAATGATGAATCATTATGGGGTTTATCTTCAAGGACAACTCAACTCAGGGTTGAGTTGGAGAGATGATACAGAGTCAGCAGAGCAAATAATTCTCATTACGTGTGCGAAACTCAAGGTTTTACAATTAAACCCAAGCCCCAGCCCCTGAGGTGGGGACACAAATTTGTTGTTAAGTAAAGTACTATAGTGGAGAAGGCAATGGCACCCCACTCCAGTACTCTTGCCTGGAAAACCCCAGGGATGGAGGAGCCTGGTAGGCTGCCGTCCACAGGGTCGCTAAGAGTCGGACACGACTGAGCGACTTCACTTTCACTTTTCATTTTCATGCATTGGAGAAGGAAATGGCAACCCACTCCAGTGTTCTTGCCTGGAGAATCCCAGGGACGGGGGAGCCTGGTGGGCTGCCGTCTATGGGGTCGCACAGAGTCGGACACGACTGAAGCGACTTAGCAGCAGTAGCAGCAGCAGCAGTATACTATAGACTTCCCTGGTGGTACTGTCAATAAGAATCTGCCTGCCAATGCAGGGGATTTGAGTTCGATACCTGGTCTGGAAGGATTCCACATGCTGCAGAGCACCTGAGCCCGTGCACCACAACCATTGAACCCACGCTCTAGAGCCTGTGCTCCACAACAAGAAAAGCCACCGCAGTAAAAAGCCCTCGCACCCCAGCTAGACAATAGCCCCCATTCTCCACAACTAGAGAAAGCCCATGTGCAGCAACAAAGACCCAAAACAACCAAAAAGAAATTAATTAATGAATTAAAAAATAACATATTGTAAGGACTGATATGTTTGTTCCAGAGGACAGAACTAGAATCAACAAAAGAAAGAGAATTTTCAAGGCCTCCTCACAGTAGCTTCTTACTCACTTGCAACACACCTTCTGAGCAGGAGAGACGAAGGTGCAGTTTCTGCTATGTGCTGGGTGGCACTTGTCACCTGCAGCTTGCCTAGTTCGTGCTGCAATCATGACTAAAGGACTGCAGTGAGCAGGATGACTACCAACGGAAGGGTCTCACGTCCCCCACTCCATTTGGGGGCTGTGTCAGAGGTAATGCAACTTTATTACTAGATCAAACATTCTTCCCCCAATCATTAAGAAAACATTTATTATGCACCGAATAAGAAAACCTAATGCAATAAAAATACTAAGTATTCACTTTGAGAAGTCTACTACCCATCTTATAGGGGAAGCTGTTAAATCCTTGAGGGCAGGAATCATGTCTAATCTGGGTTTGTGCTTGTTTGGCTAGCTGGGCTGTGCAGCATGTGGAATCTTAGTTCTCTAACCAGGGAGCAAACCTGTGCCCCTTACGATGGGAGCGTGGAGTTGTAACCACCAGACCACCAGGGAAGTCCCCTGATCCGTTTATTAATTCAACAGATATTGACTGCCTAGTCTTTGCCAGGCCTGGTACCTCTGAGGTATTATTTCAGTGCCGAGAATAATAGCAGACACATAGTGCAAGTTAGCTGAAAGACAAGAAGTTTTTGGAGAACAAGGATAAGGCAGCATATAGGCCAGTGTGGGAGTATATCCCGACTGCTAGTTGGTAATTTAGCATCTTCAGAGTTCAGGAAATATCAAAGAGGGCTGAGGTCAATTTGAGACAATGTCTCCATTTCCACTCAGAATGGTGGGGCAGAGAAAGAGGTGCTGACTATGAGTTTAGGTTAATTTGGGCTGCTCTAAATTGGTTTTCTTTAAAAACATTGGCTGTGTAGGGCGGCCTAGGTGCCAACATAAGGAGGAGCGCTGGATTGGGAACTAGACACTGAATTTTATTCCTAATCATATAATACATGAAGTGAAGGAGTAAAATGATGCTCACTTTGCACAGAAACCTTCCTTTGGCCCTTTCCGTCTTATCCAAGCACCACATTACTATTACCAAACAAGTTCCCTAATTACTTCTCCAAAAGTTTTGCTTTGTCCCACGATGTGACACATTGAAAGAGGACATGGAAATTCTTGGAATAAAGAATGTCTGGGGTTGGGATGTTCTTGTCCAGGTTCTAGGGACTATCTCTTTTTGCCTTGGGGGCTTCAGAACTCATATCAGTTGCAAAGGGCTGTAGAATTCAACTATCCAGGGCTCTACGAAGGGCCCAGGCCCCACCTGAGCCGGAGTCAACCTCCCGTCTTATGTTTCCATCCCTGCTGTTGCTTAGTCTCTAAGTCATGTCCAACTCTTTGTGACTGTGGACTGTAGCCCACCAGGCTCCTCTGTCCACATGATTTCCCAAGCAAGAATACTGCTGTGGGTTGCCATTTCCTTCTCCAAGGGATCTTCCTGATCCAGGGATCAAACCCAAGTCTCCTGCTGTGGCAGGAGGATTCTTCACCACTGAACCCCAGGCCCCTGTATTTCCCTAATGTTAACACACATTGTGCTTTATTGCAATTATGTATTTATTCTCTCTCCTTAATGAAGGAAAATAAAGGCAGTTCAGCTCAGTAAAGGCAGGGACCCTTGTCTTTTTAGCTGCTGTATCTTTAGTGTTGTCCTCACTGAATGATGCCTGATAACTGGTAAGCATTCAATAAATGTATTAAATGAATGACGGAAAGGGAAGGACATCATAGGCTAAGAGAACATGAGAAGCCAAGATAAAGAGGTGATTTTCCCATTTAGATCACCACAGAGCATTAAGTAGAGTTCTCTATGCCATACAGTAGATTGTCATTAGTTATCAATTTTATTTATAGTACCAATAGTGCATATGTGTCAGTCCCAATCTCCCAATTCACCCCACCCACACTTTCCCCCCTCTTGATGTCTTTATGTTTGTTCTCTACATCTGTGTCTCTATTTCTGCTTTGCAAATAGATTTGTCTGTACCGTTTTCCTAGATTCCACGTATATGCATTAATATATGGCGTTTGTTTTTCTCTTTCTGACTTTACTCTGTATGATAGCAGAGTCTAACACAACATTGTAGAGCAACTATACTCCAATAAAAATTAAAAATAAAACAATACAGCTATATAGGAAAAAAGATAAAGAGATGAGAAATTGTGGGTCATGAATATGTGTGTGGGGAGTTGTGTAGCTTAAGTATTGAGTATGTGAGGGGAACAGCAGAAATAGGTAGGATGGGGAGGGCTTCCCAGGTAGCGAAGTAGGTAAAGAATCCGCCTGCCAATGCAAGAGACGCAAGAGACACAAGAGACTCAGGTTCAACCCCTCAGTCGGAAAGATACCCTGGAGTAGGAAATGGCAACCCCCTCCAATATTCTTGCCTGGGAAATCCCATGGACAGAGGAACCTGGTGGGTTACAGTCCGTGGGGTCACAAAGAGTTGGACACGACTGAGCATACACACACTGTGGAGGGTCTCAAGAGCAAGTTAAATAGTTTGAACTTTATAAACAGCAGGAAGCTAGTGAAGATCACAGACAAAGCAGTGGCGTATACTACCATTTGTATTTGATAGGTTTATTCATGGCATGGGCAGCTTCCTTTGCCCTCCTAACACACTTCCTGCCAAGAAATAGATAATAATCTACAAAGTATATTGTGTGCTATTCACCCAGAAAACTCAATGAGTATCTCATCTACAAGTTTCTTTGGCTGAGGTTGTAAGGGGCCCAAAGACACCCAGAGGAGTCAGGAAATTGACTTTAGCCAGGGAACTTTCCTATTATAAGCTGAGCAGCTTGTACGTAACAGCAATGTGAAGTTTCTCTGACCTTGTCTGAGTCATCCAAGAAGTTACAGATGAGAGGTGTTTCACCCTATATGCTGCCACCAGGGCTCCCGGTCTGCCTCAGTCCACACCTCCTCAGTTAGTTAGTTTCTGTTGTTCTCTCCCAATGAGGCTTCCCCAGAGGCTCAGGGGTAAAGAACCCACCTGCCAGTGCAGGAGACGTGGGTTTGATCCCTGGGTCACGAAGATCCCCTGGAGAAGGAAATGGCAACCCATTTCCTTATTCTTGCCTGGGAAATCCAGTGGACAGAGGAGCCTGACAGGCTACAGTCCATGGGGTTGCAAAAGAGTCGGACACGACTTAGTGACTAAACAACAACAGCAAAGATTGTCTTTCTGATATTCTATCAAGACTGCTTTCCTTTCTGGTACCTGTGCTTTACCTCTTCCAGGTGGGACCCCTTGGACCACAAGTGAGGGAGTCAGCAGGCAAGTCTCCTGGCAGACCAGACCAAAGCATCACATTCTTTGCCTTGAACTATTTTTATACATCCTTGGGGACTTGCAAGGAATGAATGACAGTGCCAGAAGATCAAGGGAAAAGTCTTCAGGGATGGAGGAGAGTTTGAAAAACTTGCCCTGGAAGAATATACATCTGTTCCGTTTCTTTTTCATTAACCTTTCTCTTTCTCTCTGGCTTTCTGCCCTTCTCCCCTGTTTCTCTCTTCTGCTTGATAATTCACATCTCTCCACCTTCCACTTTCTTTTATTTTTGTCTTTCCCCACCACTTTCCTTGCTAGAAATGGCTGCCTTTTATTTGGTTCTTATATTCTGAGTACTGTGTGAAGTGCTTTTTATGTATCCCCTCATAATACTTGATGAGCTAAATAACAGTATATCCATTTTGCATGGGAGGAAATTGAGACATAGATCCAGTAACTTCTCCAAGCTCAGCAGATACTCACAAGGATTTGAACTCCACTTAACTAACCCCCAAACGGACTTCCCTGAACTGTTACAGTCTCTTTCCCCCCATTTCCACCACTCCCTCGTCTTTTCCCTCTTTTTAATCCTTCTCTTTCCCCTTCTCTCCCTCCCTTCTCTCTGACACTCGCCACATCCTGGCCTCTGCATGTGTGCTGATGACCCTGAAGGTGCTGAACACTGTGCACGCGCCCAGAAGGGATCGTAGACCATTCAAATTCTTATCTAATCAGCTATTTTCCTTTTGGAAAAACGCACCACAATTTTCCACTTTGGGAGGGGGCCCTTAATCATGTGAGGAAAAGGGCAGATGTCTGGTCACAAACCAGAGGAGAGGTCTCAAGACTTGGAAGGGTCTTTGATATGAAGGCGAACACAGATAAGGTCCTTTCTGCTTACTCACAGACCCTTTCATTCCCAGGGACTCTGTGTACTCTCAGGGTTGGGGAGTGGAGTGCTGGGGGAAGACAGAGCCAAGAGGCTGGTCTCTGTCAAGATATCAACTCAGAAGCCAAAGCCTGGACCATGAAATATGGTCCTGTTCTTCCTTCCTCTTATGCATAAGAACTGGAACTGGGATAGGATAGGGGGCATGCTGGCAACAAAGATGTGAAGGTTAAGGTTTGAACTTGACAACCTCTAAAGTCCCATCAGAGTCTGAGGTTTTAAGATTCCAAGAAGGGAATATTTATCTTCAACTCCCTCCTTTTTTTTTTTTTTTCATTAGGACTGGTTGATTAAAGGCTTAAGCCATACGAACATTTATTGCTCATCAAGTAAAAATTCTGGACATAGAAGAGTCAAGAGTTGATTCAGAAGCCTTGGGGCACTGGTTGCATTTCTGAGATTCCCTGGGCAGCTTCAGGCATCTTGACTCACACAACCTGTCCACAGGCAGTCGTGGGGGTGAAGAGGACTTCAAGGGAGGCTCTCTCTGTTTACTGGGGGATGGAAAACATTTTCTAGAGCACTCCCTCCACATTAGACCCTCCCCACCTCACCTCACAGAGCAAAACTAACTGCAGTGAAGGCTGAGAAAGTGATAGCTGACCTTCTTATCCTGCTAATGGGCACAGGCAAAGAATAGGGGATTGGTTTGCCATGAGTAGGAAACATCAGTGCCTGCCACCCGCTCCTTCATTCATTCAACTAAGATTTACTAAGCCCCCACTGAGGGCTAGGTGATGATGGTACAGAGGAAAAGGCAAGTGTTGTTCTCAAGGAGCTCCTACTGGAAGAACATAGACAGAAAGAGGATCACAAGATGTTAGGAGAGGACTGAGTATCCCCAGGGTCACTGCAGAGCTGAAGATATTCAGCGTGAAGAACCCAGGGAGGGCTGGAGAAGCAATGACTGGGTTCAGTTTTGAAGAGTATATAGGATTCAGCTAGGGGTGAGGAAACATGTAGGAGGCGGTTGGGAGGAAGGCATTCAAGAATCTTTCAGGAACTGGCATGCTGGGGACCAGCAGGAAATGAGGCTGATGAAATATGCCAGGACCTATGAGGGAAGGTTCTAGGTGAGACTTAGAGGTTTGGGGCATTTATTCTGAATGTAAGGTGGGCAGGTCTGGGGGTGGATGCCTTCTGTATGCAGAAGGACAAGCTGAAAGGCACAGCTGGAATGGTTGCACCGCAGTGAGGAGTAGATCAGCACTAGCAGCTGCTCACCAGCTGGGGGAACCTGAGAAACCTCTGAAGTCTTCTTTGTGCTGCTGTGC
>NW_011493897.1:879574-891516 GCF_000754665.1 Bison bison bison | reverse complement strand
ATGGACTATAGCCGCCCCCCCCACCCCCACCACCCCCAGGATCCTCTGTCCATGGGGATTCTCCAGGCAAGAGTACTGGAGTGGGATACCATTCTCTCCTCCAGGGGACCTTCCTAACTCTGGGATCAAATCCAGGTCTCCCACATTGCCAGCAGATTCTTTACCATCTGAGCCACCTTTGCCGCCTCCCAGAAGATCTGACCCATGCTGCAAGGCTCCGATTGCTAGAAAATGCTTCCTGAGGAGCCAAATTTGCTACTCCCACCCTCTTTTTTCTCTACCACCTAGTTCTACCTGTTGAAGTCAGAAAAATATTTTTTACCCAACAGCCATTCAACCGTATGGAACATGTGAGCTATGATTTTCAGCATATCACATACCTCATCTCATTTAACCCTCAAATCCTCTGGTGTAGCTATTCCCATTTTACAGACAAGGAAACAGACTCAGTGAGGCCAAAGTCCAGAGTCACACTTGCAGATTCCTGTCCTACACTACTCCAATATTTCACAGGTGAGGTCCTTGAATATCTGCATCAGAATAACTGAGGCTGCTTGCTGCAAATCAAGATTCCCTCGGGGGCCAACCCAGACCTCCCAGAGTAGAATCTCTGGAGGTAAAAGCACAGGATCCACACACATTTTAATACACAACTCAGTTGATTTCTAGATCCATTAAAGTATGGGAATCATACTCTAATCTTGCAATCAGGAGTCCTTTGAGTCTTCTCTTTCATTTTTGCTGGGCATGGGGGAGAAGGAGAGCCTTTCAGGTGAATCTGATTTTTAAGTTGCCTTTCTTAAGGAACGCATTGGTTTGGGTCAGTGGAATCACAGGACATGATCGGACTTCTCAGACATCCGCAGAAACATCCCTCTGTTTTTCTCTCTGCCCCATTGGCAGGAGTCTTGGCACCTGTCTTCTGCTGAGCCAAGATGGGTGACTGGAGCTTCCTGGGAGAGTTTCTGGAGGAAGTACACAAGCATTCCACGGTGATCGGCAAGGTCTGGCTCACAGTCCTCTTCATATTCCGAATGCTGGTGCTGGGCACGGCTGCCGAGTCATCCTGGGGCGATGAGCAGGCTGATTTCCTCTGTGATACGATGCAACCTGGTTGCGAGAACGTCTGCTATGACCAAGCCTTCCCCATCTCCCACATTCGATACTGGGTGCTGCAGGTCATCTTCGTCTCCACGCCCTCGCTGGTGTACCTGGGCCACGCGGTGCACATGGTGCGCGTGCAGGAGAAGCGGAAGCTGCTCCGGGAGGCGGAGAGGGCCAAAGAGGCTCGGGCCGCTGGCTCCTACGAGTACCCTGTGGCCGAGAAGACAGAGCTGTCCTGCTGGGAAGAAGTGAATGGAAGGATTGCCCTCCAGGGCAGTCTACTCAACACCTACGTCTGCAGCATCCTGATCCGCACCACCATGGAGGTGGCCTTCATTGTGGGCCAGTACCTCCTCTATGGGGTCTTCCTGGACACCCTGCATGTCTGCCGCAGGAGTCCCTGTCCCCACCCTGTCAACTGCTATGTGTCCCGGCCCACGGAAAAGAATGTCTTCATTGTCTTTATGCTGGCGGTGGCCGGACTGTCCCTTTTCCTCAGTCTTGCTGAACTTTACCACCTGGGCTGGAAAAAGATTAGGCAGCGATATGTCAAGTCCCAGCCAGGCGTGGGTGAGTGCCAGCTTCCTGGTCCCTCGGCCGGCAGAGTCCAGAGCTGCACACCACCCCCTGACTTCAATCAGTGCCTGGAGAATGGCCCTGGGGGGAAATTCTTCAGTCCATTCAGTAACAAGATGGCCTCCCAGCAGAACACAGATAACCTGGCCACGGAGCAGGTGCGAAATCAGGAGCAGATTCCGAGAGAAGGCTTTATTCACATCCGTTATGCCCAGAAGCCCGAGGTACCCAATGAAGGCTCCCCAGGACCCAGCCTCCCCCACGGCTACCAGAGTGACAAGCGCCGTCTCAGCAAGGCCAGTAGCAAGGCCAGGTCAGATGACCTGTCGGTGTGACCTCCAGTATGGGAGAACCAGATGGGAACAGAGGAACTCAGAGAGGGAAGGCGTGTCCTTTCTGACCCCATCTCTTTCATTCTCACCACTGCTATGCTATTTTTAGACTCTGGGTCTCAGTGGCATTGCTCATTCTTCCCAGAAGATGTTAGCAGGTCTTTGTGGATGCGGTCAGAGACATAGCTATCTGTCCAGGCTGCTGTCTCTTCCCCATCATCCACCCAGAATCCTCAATGAAGCCTTTCAGATTACTCTGTGAATGGGATGGAAGAAGGGAGGGGATCATAGCAAATCTGGCCTGGGAGGGATAGCCAGAGGGGTAGGATGACTCTACACAACAGCCACACAGCTGATGGATTCTCTAGGTCCTTCTGACTTCCTTGATCTGAACACCCTTCCTCTGGCAAGAAAGAGCCCAAAGTTCCCAATCCAACAATGAGCATGAGTCAGGAAACATGCCTCAGATGTGCTCTTGTGTGTGTTGTCGCCTTGGACCATACCTTGGAATGGTGGTGAGGTTGCCATGGTCTGCCCTTGGCTGCCCCTCCCTCTGCCCAGTCTTACTTAAAAAGAAGTCCTTGGAACTCAACCAGCAAGCTCAACTTTACAAGTGCCTTGGTATGCACCTCTGGCAAATGTCTCACCTTGGTGATATTGCAGCCTTTCCTTCTGCCAGGGTGTGCAACCAGCCCCTGGGGCTGGAAAGCTCTCCTGGGGAGTCACTGTACACACAATTCCACTGGAATTCCTGCCACCACCTGGCATCCTGCAGCTCTTTTACAGTTCAAGCTGATGATAGACACCATCCCTTCCATTCCCCCTTTGGCAGTCCCTCGAGTGCTCCCCTAAACACCTTATTGACCAGAATGCCCGAGAAGCCATTGTCCTCTCTTGAATCCTGACCAGTTCACCAGCCATGGAGGCCAGTGGAATTTCCCTAGGTCTTATGAAAACAAAGAGGACATTGTGCTTCTCAGATTCCCCTTGGGAAAAAGAATAATTCTGTTGTGAAGATAGAAATAAAAAAGGAGAGAAAATGCTGGAAAACTATTTTCCCCTCCTGTTTGCTTCCCTTGCTGACTGCCAACTTCGAGTGCCAAGAGGAGGTGTGATGACAACTATGGAGGCCCCCAGATTTCCCTTTCCCTGGAGTATTTAGCAGGGGCATGAAAGCAGTAAGGGAATCTCCAGTTCTCTTGGCAGGGCCCTGTTTAAGAGCACAGAGATGCCTGTGTCTTCCCAGTGCTCCCAAAGAAACTGCCCAAAGCAGTGGGGATGGCAGAAAAGCTGTGTCTCCCCAGGGACTGGCCAGGTTTCTCTCTTCAGTCCGTCCATAATGGGTGGTTGCCACTTTGGATGGAGATAAATGATGCTCAGAATTGGATGCTGAAACTTACAGGGAGATGATTACTTTTTAAAATGCATGTGTGTTTGTGTGTGTGTCTGCTGATAAAGTGGATGAAGGGGAGGGGAGTCCAGAAATAAGGAAAGAATATCTTAGAGACACTTGGGTTTTCCTGCTTTCCTCTAGATGCCCGGCAGAGGGCTGAGACTCACTGTTTTCAGTGTCATCAACCTAAAGATATAGCCCTGAGAGGCCTGGATAGAGGAGGTTGAAGGCTCAGAAGGAGGCTCAGCCTCTGCCCCACCTGCCTATCTCTGGGCCCCTCTGCTGAGACTTGAATGCTATTGGTGGGGAGAGAGAAGGATGTGGGCAGAGGGGTGGAGGAAACTGACTGGGATGCCATTTAGGGAAGAATGATTGGTTATCCCAGATCCCTGGAGGGAACACCTTTTAATCTATTGTCTGGCACTGGCATTAAGACTCTCCAAAACAAAACAAGACTATCTTTCCCACTATCTCTCAAGGGTGTTTGTTTTATGCAATAAGTGTTCTTGGGTTAGAAATTCTATGAAATCAGTCCTTCATGAAGGGGCTTTCAGGAAGGAAAAAGGAAATAATATGTGTAGTTTGTCCAAATAAAGTCTGGCCCTCCATGTATCTCTTCTTTGTGTCCCTTTCATGGTATGACTATAAGATAGAGGTAGCAGACTTGGTAGGGGAGGGGAGCACTTGATCAATATTGCAAAGGGCTTTGGAATCACACATGCTAGGGTGAAAATTGCAGCTGCTGATTTACAACTGGACTCCAGCAAGCTACTTAATCCCTGAAGCTTGGTTTCCTCATCTGTAAACTGAACCTAGTAATATCTACCTCACAGGTTGTTAAATGAGATAGTGTTTGTAAAGAGTTCAGCAGGGTGCCTGGGAAATCATAGTCTGTCATTAAATTACAATTATTGCTATTATCTTCATTATTTTTGCTATTATATTGACTACATAGAATTTGAAAACCTGGGATGTTCAGGAATGATTCCAGAACTTGCCATTATGGAGCTCACAGTCTGCTTAAGATGGTTAAACTAAATTACATAAAGGAAACAAAAGAGAATGAAATAGAAATTCATTAATGACCAATTCTAGGACCTATAAGGCTCTAAGAAGTGATCCACATGAAAAAAGCTACATTAGAGGAGGAGATACCTGACTTGGCCTTAAGGAGTGGCTAAGGTTTTAGGAAAGTGAAGACCTCAGAAATGACTCTGTGAAATAGGCCTGTGTGTGTAAGTCGCTCAGTCATGTCCGACTCTTTGCAACCCCATGGACTGTAGCCCACCAGGTTCTTCTGTCTATGAGATTCTCCAGGCAAGAATAACTAGAGTGGGTAGCCACTCCCTTCTCCAGGGAATCTTCCCAACCCAGCGATTGAACCCAGATTTCCTGCATTGCAGGTAGAGTCTTTACCATCTGAGCCACCAGGGAAGCCTGTGAAATGGGCCCGAGAACCCGAGTCTCCTACTTTGCAGGTGGATTCTTCACCACTGAACCACCAGGGAAGCCCGAAAGTGAAATAGGCCTGATACTGGGCTTTCCAGGTGGCTCAGTGGTAAAGAATCCACCTGCAAAGTAGGAGACTCGGGCTCAATCCCTGGGCTGGGAAAAATCCCCTGGAAAAGGAAATGGCAACCCACTCCAGCATCCTTGCCTGGGAAATCCCATGAACAGAGGAGCGTGGTAGGCTACAGTCCATGGCGTCACAAGAGTTGGACATGACTTAACGACTAAACCACCACCACCATCCCCATTTTACACTTGGAAGCTGAATTCCAGGAAGGTTCCCTGATAGTGTTCATCTTCTCACTGGCCTCTTTGATTGGGATCACATCTCTTTGGAAGAGGAAAATGCTTCGTGCTAAAAAAAAAAAAAAAAGAGTCCAGGGATCACCCAGTCACTCACCAGCAAATGGGTGCCGTTTCCTAGACAAAGAACCAAAAGCTGGGAAAAAGCAAACAAGTATTATCTGAACTACCAACTGGTCTATCAGGGCAGGGAAGCTCTTTTAAAGAGGGGTTGCAAAGAGCTCGTAGAACACATCTTGCAACACCACTGTTGAGAGTCAAGTGTGTACCTGGCACCTGTCCAAAGGTAAGGTGCTCAGCCCAGAAGTACCTGAGCAGTTCAGCTGGAAAAAGCACCTGGGATCCATTTTTTTCTCCTAGGGGAAAAAAAATAGTGAATCTCATGGTTTTATAAACATGGCTGTTAACATTTGACAGTTCATGTTACACCAAGACTTCAAAAGCCAAGGGACTTATTTTATAGGGAGTAGGATTTCAGCCTCACGTTTCTATTCTCATTTTACTTCCTTTCTGCCTCTAAATGTTCACCACTAAAGAGGTAAGCTGAGCATAATATAATGAACACACCTCGGTTGTAGGTCCCTCCAGGCTCCTTTCCTTACTTTCCTTCCTCCAGTGCCAGTTAAGACCACTAGTGTTTCACTCATATGGCTGAAGTATTGATGTGGTTAGTGCTAGTAACACTCTTATGAAGAATTGTAGTATGAATGAATTTTTCCAGGTTTCTTCTTGATAGCAAACTTTGATAGCAGAGGGAAAAACAAAAGAGCACTAGGCACTTGGCAGATGTCTTGAAGATTGGCTTTCACGATGTGGAAATGAAGAGTGGAGAGAGGCTGGAGAAGGAAGCCAAAGATAAGCTGCCACTTCCCAGTCCCCAGTAGATGCTGGAAGCCCCTGCCACCCATCCATGTATTGGCCCTTACTGTCCATATGGTGAACAAACGAATTTACAAATGACAGCTTTTTAAATAGAATAGAATCGATGGTTTATCCTCAGTGGCCACCTGATGATCATCAGAGATGGGTATGGTCTATAGTTTTTTACTGTCATTTCAATTGAAAAAGAGGAAAACTTGAATTCAACAAATACTAATTGAGTATCTACTTTGAGCTGGCACTCTTTTGGGCTTTAGGAATACAGTTTTACAAAATAGACATGGTTCCCTCCTTTTGGAGCTTACAACCTAGTGGGGGAAGACTCCCTCAAATAAGCAAGTGAACAAAATAATTACAAATTGTGATAAGTGCCTAGAAATAAACAGACTGGGTGGGGGTGGGGGTGGGGAGCTAACAAAGGTGGGGAAGTTTCTAATTTCTAAGAAATTAGAAAACATAAACTAAATGAAATGGGAAGAGTGAATATGAAATAGAAAAAGTGAAACAAACTAGATACAAGTAAAAGATCCTCATATAGTCCATATAGCTATCAGATAGGATGGGCAGAAGGTCCTTTCTGAGGAGGTAATGTCGAGGCTGAGATCTGACAGCTGAGAAGAAGCCAGTCAGTGATGAGTAGGACAAGAACCCAGGTAGGGGAAACTAAATTACTTCCAGGAAACCCCAGAATCCAGCTGTCCCTGACCGAAATCTGATCCAACATTTTTGAAAGACACAGAATTCACACAGCAACTGGATAGCACCTAAAGCAAGACTGTTTGGCACCAACTGCTGCAAAACACAACCAAGCCTCAAGGGACAGAGAAGTCTTTTTACTCAAAGAAGCAAAAGGAACATATAAAAGGTCTTAATTAAATATATGTTGTTAACATTCTAGAAAGCTCCGTTTGATGCTACAACTATTATTTCCACCAATATCAATTCTTGTAACACACTTGGGGCCTGCTAAACTAGGCCTGTTCCCTAGAGGCCACAGAAGCTGGTGGGCGCAAGACTGTGTTTGGAGGGGCTGGGAAGGAGCCAGCAAGGCGTGGTCCAGAGGAGCCTTGGCATCACAGGAATCAAAACAGCAAAACATCGAGTGCACAGAGAAGGGGAAGTGAGAGGGAGGGTAGCTCATCTGCAGGGAAGCCAGGCTACAGGAGTCGTGCAAGACACCAGGCAGACAGGCATGCTGGGGACATCTCTCCACTGGATCTGGACTTGGAACTAGACCTCCAGACTCAGAGGAGGGAGTTGACATGGGCAAAGCAGAGCTTCATCCTCGGGGCTGGATCACTAGGCGGAGCACCAGGCCAGTGTCTTGGACAGAGTACAAGGTGGGTGCCCATTATCAGAATTACTAAGGTGTTGATAAAGTCATTGCCAGTAATATGTATGATTTAATAGATGCCTTTGAAATCTTAAACCGTAGGAATGACCGATTGAGACTTCCAGGTTCCCCATCAAGCATGGTGGTGGACGGGGAGATGATTTTTGGCACGGAACTTAGCACTGGTCTGAAATCGCCCCAAGTTGGCATCTACTTCCTTCACCTGCATGTAAGGCCAGCATAGCACTGGGGAAGTTGTGCCTGGACACAAGTCTTAAGTCCCCTCTGTCCCTTCAACCCCGCTGACTTTTCCATTACCCTAATTCAAGACCCTTGTGTGACAGGGTAGGCACATTTACTTGCTAACAACAGTTTCCTCAGAGACAAGCTGAGAGCCATGCGTGAACGCATTCTGGAGACGGTATTGCCCTGGGCACTGTATCCTGGCCATTGCTCAACCATTCAGGCAATAGCTGCTGTTCCAGCAACAGGGGACATTCAGGGCTGGTGGAATTGTCTTATGCCTTCCTGGGACTCCTCTTCAAATGAGCTGAAATGTTAGAACCATATCTGGAGCCTTGGAGAAAAGAATTTCTCTCATTGTTTCTAATGAGTAGCCATGTTTAAAAACAACTGGATTATATGAGGCTCTTTTACTTGCATGTAGTTTGTTTTACCTTTTCTATTTCATATTCAATGTTCCCATTTCATTTAGTTTATGTTTTCTAATTTCTTCATCTCTTCTTTTTCTTTTGATATTTTTTCTCAAGCCTTTATCAAGCACAGTAGAAAAGCTTTTGTATACATACATATAAATAGTATGTATAACATATATATTTTAGAAAACTTATGAATTTTGCCTAACTAAAAGATTTATGACATTTTGACTCCACTTGTTTGACTTAGTATGAATAGAATGCTAGATTTTTAATTTTAAAAAACAGATATGCAACAAGCAACAAAAGTTTACTGTATAGCACAGGAAACTGGAGTCAATATCTTGTAATAACTTATAGTGGAAAATAATCTGAAAAATAATATACGTGTATGTGTATAACTGAATCACCTTACTGTACACCTGAAATATTGTAAGTCTTCTATACTTCAATAAAATATATGCATATTAGGAAAAAAATAAAGATTGGAGAAAGAAAAAAATTAAGCTGAAATATAACTTGGAGGGATTTAAACTTGCAAATATTTGAGGTAAAATTACGCATTTGAAACCCAGTGTAAAAAACTGTAGGGTGTCGTTGGCTAGGGACAAGTCAATTTAAAAAAAAAGAACTTTACATATTTTGGTAATAATCACATAACAAGTTTGCAGTTGTTGAACTCTAACTCTTTCATTGGCTCTGTGCTGAGATTTCATGAATGATCATTTTCCCCTTACAATAATCCTATGAGATCAGTTGACTCCACTTTACAGATAAGGAAAGAGAAAGATGCAATAACCTGCACAGCTTGTAGGTGGCAGAACTCTGATACAAACACTCATCTCTCAGTCTACAGTGGGCTTCACTCAGTGTTAGTCGCTTAGTCATGTCCAACTCTTTACAACCTTAAGGACTGTAGCCCGTGAGGCTCTTCTGTCCATGGGATTCTCCAGACAAGAATACTGGAATGGGTTGCCATGCCCTTCTGCAGGGGATCTTCCTGACCCAGGAATCGAACCCGGGTCTGCCACATTGCAGGCGGAATCTTTACCATCTGAGCCACCAGAGAAACCCAGCTTATCATATATATTTTTAGTACAAAGGCAACACACAAAATTGTACTTATGCTGTAACGTGTAAAATAGGTATTTATAAGAACAAAGGCCTGAAAAGAACAGAAATGAAAACAGTCATGCCGGTATGGTGGATCTGTAGGGGTGCTTTAATTCTCCTTATTTTCTAAAGTATTTTAACGTTATGTTATTTTTGTAATTAAAACATTTAAATTATATTTATATTCAACCTTTGGGCTAAATTTGGTGTCTCCCTGGGGCAGCTGCCAGGAGCTGCCTCTCTTCATTTCCGCAGTTCTCATGCCTGGGAACATTTTTCTTTGTTTGGGCTCTGACTGCCACCCTTAAATGGAATAAGACTAAGCAGGAGGCACCCACCCCAGGGTCTGGGCTGCCGTCTACGTGACGGTGGATGGTCTGCCAGCTGTGTCTCTGGAAATTGCTGAGCTTCTGAGGGAGCGTGGGAGGCATGACCCGCACCCTCGGTGTGGTGGGTGTGGACAGTGCCCGCTCCACGTCAGATCAGGGCCATGGACCACCAGACACTGTTTGGATGATTTAGAAGGTTATCAGTGGGAGAGAAGCCTGCCCTCAGATGCTCAGACCTAGTGGGAGAGGAGAATGATGCTAAAGCACAGGGCAGAAGCACAGTATGGTAAATGAGAGGAAAGCAGCAGTGTAGTTCTCAGAGAAAGGAGGGGACCTCGGGAGAGGGAGAGCTCAGGAAAAGAATCACCAAATAGGTGCCCCTTGAACTTGGGTGTGCAAGATGAATAAGATTTTACTATGTAGAGAAGACTTTCTAGTGGGAAGAAATAGAATGCAATGTTCCAGGAGCTGGGAGGGGCCCAGAAGGGAACTTTGAGGGGGAAGATGAGGGCAAGGGGTAAGAGGATTCTTGAAAGTGTGCCTTTCACCTTGTAGGTGATAAGGAGCTCTGAGTTTCTTTGGGCATCTGGGGAGCGGGGTGATCAATGCTGTTCTTGAAGTCAATTAAGGCCAGTGGGCTGTGGAGGGAAGAACATCGAGGCTGACCATCCATCCCCTTTTGATCTGGGGATGAAGTGAGGGGCCACAGACAGAGCCTCAACCAATGGGACTTGGTGGCTGGTGAGGAATGAAGTGGGAATAGTGGTAGGAGAAGGATGCCCGAGATAACTAAGAGGTTTCAGCTCTCTGTGAATATTTATTTATTTATTCAACAAAATTAATTCCAGGAGAGGGTAATGGGTATATTAGACCCCTTTTACGTATCAGTTCAGATCCTATTAGCCTTGGTGGTGGTGGTTTAGTCGCTAAGTCGTCTGACTCTCATGACCCCATGGACTGTGGCCCACCAGGCTCCTGTGTCTGTGGTATTTCACAAGCAAGAATACTGGAGTAGGTTGCCATTTCCTTCTCCAAGGGATCTTCCTGAGCCATGGACTAAATCCAGGTTTCCTGCAGGCAGTCTCCTGATTTGAGGGCAGATTCTTTACCAACTGAGCCACTATGGGAGCCCCTTGTCAGCCTTAACTGTCTCTTATTTCAGTTGCCAGTGGGTGCTGATCAGCCACCCAAGGTGCATCTGACCCCACTCCAGGGTGTCCTACCGACCCAGTGGTAGAGCTCTGCTCAGCACCTACACTGGTGCATGGACAACTGGAAGTGGGGGGTCATCAGTGCAAACACAGGGTACACCTCTGAATAGTGGAGACAGAAGCCCCTCCTCTGCCCCTGCCACCTCGCCCCTGATGGTTCAAGGCCTGGTCACTGAGCAGCCCACTGCACTTACCAATGCACAGTTTGATGATGTGTCTTCCTATTTTGAGTCCTTCCCTGTTTCTCTCTCCTTGCTTCCCACTCTTGCTCCTGGAAATGTACACCCTGATAAAGTACTGATAATGTACATCAGTCTCTGCCTCGGGCTCTGCTCCCTGGGGAATCCAGACTGAACCAATGATTCCAGTTTGAAATCTGGAAATTTCAAATCTGAAATCTAGCTTTTATCACTCTACCCAGAACTGTAGAGCATTCAGTCCAAGCCAAGGTTGGCAGTTCACTCTTAGGATAATTATAAGTGTGCAGGTCACAAATCCTGACATTGACAGCTTTCAGAAGTCCAGCAGGTATAGGCATTCTCATAGTTTCTTCTGTGTCAGTCTTATCTGCCTGTATGGATCTTTACCTCCAAGACCCTGTGCCTCAGGCATTTAGGACAATGTGGGGCAGGCAGAAGATGCCAGAAAACATCTGCCAAGTTGAACTGAAGCTGTTCTCTTTTGTTTCCCTAAATTCCACATCATCTTCGGTGGCCTCACTTAATCTAGAGACTAGTTTCCAAAAGGGCATGTCCTTCTGCTTGTACTGTTTGTGCGCAGCGAAGTGGCACCGATGGAAACTTCCACTGAGCATGGCGGTGCCACGGCACTCCAGCAGATACTGGGCCATTATACAGTGCTTTATCCCAAGAGCTCGCCTCCCTCCGGCAGTGCATCTGGAGCTCCAGCCTTGGAAATATTCAGGCTGCTTGCTGCTCTTATGCCCCTGTGTCCCTCTATCCACAACATCCCTGCTCCCCTGTTCCCCCACCCACCCACCACTGACAACCATGACAACTCCCTATTTCTGTTCAAGTTTTCAGTGGGAAAGGAATTAAAAGTGTGGAAAGAAATTATTCTCCCCTCCCCAGTTAACCAAGGACTTCACTGCCACTAACTTGCCTCTCCTTCCCCATTCCTCAAATAGTCTAAAGATTTGGGGAAATTAAAAGTTGCTACAGATGCACACACATATGCATGCATG
>NW_011493897.1:854372-879474 GCF_000754665.1 Bison bison bison | reverse complement strand
CACACACGGGCCTCTATCTTCACATTTATAGCTGCCCTTAAGCCAAAGGGCTTTCTGGGTGAGGGAGGCAGCCCAAGTGATGCTGGCTTTTCTCTGAGCCTCCCTTGCCTGGTTCATGCAGGAGACCACGAGCGTGGAGGTGTTGAGTTCGGACCGCCAGGGCACTTCAGCTGGTAGAGAGAATGAAAGGCGCCCTCTGACAGCTGGGCTGGGAGCTGTCAGGGCGTGGAGAGAGCAGCTCAGGTGGCAGCTAAGCTTTCAAAGGAAAACACCTCTGGCTTTTCCAATGTGCACTCTTCTGCTTCCTTTTCCTGGCACCCACTTACACCCTGCCATCCCGAGCCCCCTGCTCACTCCTTCCAACACTTTCTGTCCACCCTGCTGACCTTCTCTCCCCACCCATCAGAGCCCAGGGTCACTGGCAGATGGATGCATGTGTATATGACTCGTCTTCCCAAATAAACCCCTGAACGTCAGGGTACATCTGACTTTTCTGTTGTCCTCTGTCCCTCTCATATGAATCACAGGATTTTTAAATAGGGAGAGGCCTCTAGCAACAAATTTAACTCGCTTTTTCCAGGAAATTGAATTCTGGAGGATCAAGAATTCTGGAATCTCAGTGCTGAGCAGTCGTTTAGGCCAACCTCCTAATTGCTGCTCTCTGCCAGTGGTTGCCCAGCTTCTCCTGACACTTCCAGTGACAAAGCCCCCTGGAACTTTAATTTGCCTGGTTTCTCAGACACAGAGTCAGAACCTAGCTTTCTACTTATAAAACCTCTTTGAGCTCTTGTTTCTCATCTAGGAAATAGTATAATAGTATCTAACTCATAGGCTTGTTGTGAAGAATAAATTAAGGAAATAATACCTAGTACCAAATGATTACTTAATAAGTATTAGTTATCATTATGCCTTTTTCCAAGACAGCCCAGCCAATCTTCAGACGGATCTGTTGGAAACTTAGTTTTCTTTTTTAGATAAAATCGTTTTCCTGTAGTTTCCATCTTGCGTGTGCTGCCCAGAGTCACTCAGTGAGTTATGGCAGAACTGAGACCAGAACCCACATCTCTCCATGGGCCAGGCTGTCTCTGAAATACTCGCTGCATAACTGAAAAAGAAGGCAATTTGCCACAATAAAACACTGTTGTGTTTATTCCCATTTTAGAAGGTGAGATAAGAGAGTGAGTTTTCGCTAGCCTCAGAGCTAGTTAGGTTCAGAATCGGTTCCAATCACGTCTTTTCTCCAGGCCTGTGCTCTGTCCCACTACATGTGCAGCTTTAATGGTGTTTTCTCTCTCCCGTTTCCGTCTTAGCAGATCAGAGAGGGTGGTATTTGTAGATATAGATAAATTGTAGCCTGCCCTGAGATCCCACTCATCTCCTCTGTTCATCTTTCTAATGCTAATGGGTTGGTTAAAATATAGGAATAGTCCTGGCCTGCAAGTATATTGGAGAGACAAGATTAGTCCTTCAGTTCTATAAGGGGTCACAAATAACGTTCTGCTTACACCTCTATTTAAGGGTGGCCCTAAAGGACAATATAGGAGAGAAATCCTACCATGGTGCAGAGCTCTGATTGGTTCTTGTCATGATGCACTTTGTCTGGAAGAGGAAATGACCTGACCTCTGGATTGAAGCCAATTCAGAGACAATGACTAATGATTTGGAAAAGTAGGGAATTTGAAGAGATAAGACTGAAAGATGTGTGACAAAGAATTTTGGGAAAGAAGTATATGAATGGACCAGTCATAATGGGCCCAGGAAGTGAAATAGATTCGTTCCATGAGAATGTTTTTCCAAAGGTGTGCACAGTGCAAGAGGCTCTCAAACAGTGTACAAGATATCTTGCCCTTTGTATGTTAGCCTCTTTCCCAAGTCACCCCAGTATTTGCTCAGTGAGGTTAGGAACCTCATCCTGGTGGCAGGGTTAAGATTATTGAAAGTCTACAACATGCAATAGACTTTACCTAGGCTGACCTGGCCACCATCACTGCTGAGTATCTAACTTCCCAGAAGCTTGAACCCTCAAGATGGTACCATGACCTAGAGGTGCCTATCAACCACTTGCCTGGAAGACTGACTACATTATATCCTCTTATCATGAAGGGGGCAGAAATTTGCTTCTCCTTGAAATAGTAAGTGTGTTAGTTGCTAGTTATGTTCGACTCTTTGTGATCCCATGGACTGTAGCCCGCCAGGCTCCTCTATTCATGGGATTCCCCAGGCAAGAATACTAGAGTGGGTTGCCATTCCCTTCTCCAAAGGATCTTCCCAACCCAGGGACTGAACCCAGGTCTCCTGCATTGCAGGCAGACTGAAGACTCTTTACCAACTGAGTTACAGGGAAGTCCCACTGAAATAGATATTTCTGCATTTGCTGTCTCTGCCTACCATGCTTCTGTCAGGAATATTACTTACAGCATGCCTGCCATGCTCCTCTGTCCATGGGATTCTCCAGACGAGAATACTAGAATGGGTTGCTGTTTCCCTCTCCAGGAAGATGCCCTGACCAGAGATCAGACCCGTATCTCCTGCATTGGCAGGTGGATTCTTTACCACTGAGCCACCAGGAAAGCCCCATAGTAAATGAATGAAACACATTTAGTATCCTCCTTAAGAGATATTCTGAGGAGGGTTGAGAGAGAGGTATGAGAGAGGGGACATATGTATTTTTATGGTTGATTCACTTGTTGTAAGGCAGAAACCAACACAACATGGTAAAGCAAATATCCTCTAATTTAAAAACAAAAGAGATATTCTGATAAACACATTTCTTTCATTTCATTATATTCAGGGATGGTTAACAACCTGGTCATGTTTCCGTAATTCTTGTAAATGGAACTTTGGGAACCTGCCTGGTTGGCCCATGCCCAGCCCTCATTGAAAGAATGAACATTCTTTCATTCTAGGACTGGGAAGAGCAGAGCATACACAATGCGGGGAAATGAGGTCAAGTAGAGCTCGCCCACTAGGTGCCGTCCGGTTGGGGTAACTCCACCATTGACAGCCTGTGCATAGAGAGAACTCTGCAGCTGCTCACCCCTCAGTACAGGAGCCTCACTTCCTTTTGACCCAAGGCAGGTTTTCCTGAGAGGTGAAGTGAAGGGAATATGGTGGTTCTAGATGTTTCCCTCTGATAAGGTAAACCCATTGCCTGGTCCCACTTTAATCCATAGCTTCTTCAGAACTTTGCAGAAGGTGGATGTAGCTAACATTGAGTAAAAATAAACCCTGAAACAGACATTGTTAGGAACAGGTGCTTCAGAGAAGTAGGATTTGATTCCTGCAAACAAGTACCTTCGAGGGCCTTTTTGCCAGGAGGTGGGACGCCTGATGGTGGCAGTGAAGTTGGCTTTCTTGCCCAAGACTTCCACCTACCCTCCACCTCTAACACCACCACATACCACAGCCCCATCATTCTCTCCTCACATTGCTTCCCCACCTCCTGCCCAATATAGATTCCTGAAGCCACCACCTTCTGACTCAAGGATTATAGTTTCTCAAAATAAGTTGTACTGAACAACTGCTGTCCCCGGAAAGAGATCGAGTGGAAATTCCAAGGCCCTGGGACAGGGTCTCCCCCTCCCTCATGCTTAAGCCCCTGCCTCTGTGCCCCTGTGGGTGCCTGTGATGTGTTGTTCTGAGTCACTTGGTCATGGCAAGTGGTCCACCCACTATTCATAGAGTATGGAACTGACAATAGGGTAGATTCCATTCCCCAGCATTCCCTGTATCTATGTAACTATCACCCACGGAATATGAGTAGAAATGATGTCATTTCCAGGCTGAGGGAAATCCACATTTTCTTCTCCTGTCTGCCATATGAATGTTAAGAACTCTGAGTTTCTAGGAAAGAGTGGAGCCACAAGACAGCTCCTAAGTACTACATGAAGGAATGCTGCAACCTACCAATGAGAAACATGCACACTGGACAATTACATAATCAAGAAATCAATATTTATTTGTGTTAAACCACCATTTTTTGTTATAGAAACTAGCACTATCATAATGCTGTGCTCAGTTGCTTCAATCATATCCAACTCTTTGTGACCCCATGGACTGTAACTTGACAGGCTCCTCTGTCCTTCAGATTTTCCTGGCAAGAATACTGGAGTAGGTTGCCATTTCCTCCTCCAGGGGATCTTCTCGACCCAGGGGTTGAACCCATGTCTCCTGCATCTCCTGTGCTGCAGGGGATTCTTTACCGCTGATCAGAGGAAGCCCTGTAGGTGCCTAACCAAGAAGCAAATGGAAAGAGCAAGTCTTTCCAACCCTGTACTCCATTTTTACATCAAAAAGAGGCTGGTCAGGTCTAGGTCAATGTATTGAAAGTCCTTTTGTATTGTGCAACTCTTTGAATACAACGTCCTGTAAGCTCATACAGGCAACTGGCCCACCTGAGCAGCCCTGATCAAATTGTGAGGCAGGGAACGATATGTGGCTGGGCTTTACCCACTTTGCTCCATGTCAATCCTTCCCTCCTGTGGGCCTGGATGAGCTATTAGGATCCCTTCCGTCATAGCTCAGGGAGGACGAATGTGAGGCCCAGATTGCCCTAGCAGGAAGGGACATGCTGAATGGAGCAGGAACTGGAACTAAATTATATGTGGGCCAATCTTTTCAAGCCTATGTGGGAGATACAGATGGGATGTTATATGGCCTCGCTGGAGAGGAGAGAGGCCTGCTGAGCCAGGAACCCTGGCAGGACCAGAGAAGGCTCTCCTGGTCCAAAGAGAACTACCGTGGGGAGGAAGCCATGCAGGATCGAGTTAATCGGCAATTCTGAAGGTTAGTGGGGAAAACCTGGATTTGGTCCTATAGGCAATAGGGAACTGCTGTAACTTTCTGAGCAGAGGAACATCTCATGAAAGGGTTACCAGAAGAACGGTGGCTGTGCTCATGTAAAATCATCTCTAAAAACGCACGTGTCTGAACTACAACAACCTTTAACAAGCACTTCATGGTGTCTCTTCCTCTCATCCAACATTTCTGCCCATCTGATTTTAGATGCCCAAACATGCTGCCCAGGCTTCTGCTCAGGTGTCCAGGTTCCATCACCCAGCATGAACCCATCCTCCATCCTGAAGCTGCAGTGACTCCCCTGGAACACAAATGCGGCACGGCATGGCACTCCCGCCTTCAGCTCCTTCAGTGGACCCTCACTGATTCAGGCCCAACTCCTCCACAGATTCACTGCAACCTTCTCCAATTACACTACAGCCTCCTCCAGTTATACTATGGCCTCATCCCCAGTTACACTACAGCCTCCTCCAGTTACATTATAGCCCTCTCTCCAGTTACACTATAGCCACCCTTTCTGGCTTTCTCCTCAGGACACCTACCCACACCAGCCGGTCAGCATTTCCCCTGTCTCTCCCCACCTTCCTGCCTGACTCACGCCTTCCTCTCTGCTTATTCTCCTTCCCCTCTGCAACCTCCCTTACCTTCTCTCAAGCCTACCATTGAAAATCTGTTTTTCTCTGATGCCTAGGTCTAACCTCATGTCTCTTGGAAATCCTTTTAAGATCCTCTAGTCTAAAATAGTCTCTCAAGACACCGCATTTGTATCTCCAGTGTATCTGGTTTAGCACTTATCTGTCTGCCTAGTATCAGAGTTATTTATAAATGCCTGTTCCTCCCGTTGTGTTGTGCACTCTTAGCAAGCACAGAGTTGAAATACATACTTGACCATCTTGTGTTGGCAAGCAGAGTTTATAAACTTTCATGGGGAACAGTTCTATAGATATTTGAAAAGTAAGAGTAGTCATTCTGAGCTCAGGACACTCTGAACTTTTAAGCCCCAAACACTTCCTACCCCCTTGTTTTGTGGTTGGTGAGACCTGCACTAGATAAGAAATGCTACCAAGAAGGCCAAGAGTCTCCCGCACCCCTCCCAGTCCAGGGCTGTGTCTAACTGGAGCCAGGACGGCAATTTGCAGAAAGGCAATTTGCAGAAAGGCACGGCATCAGTATCCAAATGCTAGGACGTGATCCACTGCACGGCTCGAGTCCCTTTCCTCCCATTGTGCATCTATAACCTGAGGCTGACATGCTGCTTAGTCTTATAAAGACTTTGGGGGAATGCTGCCACTCAGCAATGAGGAGAATGGTTATTTAAGAGAACGACAGCCATCTGAGGTCACTTACTGAGCATGCTTATATGCTGGGCTCTGAACCCGAGACTGGGAAAACACAATCCTGAAAGGTTAAGAATGATGGTGAAGGGACTTCCCTGTGGTCCAGGGGTTAGAAAAATCAGCTTTCCAATGCAGGAGACTTAGGTTCAATCCCTGGTCGGGGAACTAAGATCCCAAAGGCTGCGTCCAAAGCAACTAAGCCTGAGCGCTGCAACTATTGAACGCATGCCATAATGAAGATCCTGCATGCTGCAACTAAGACCCAACGCAGCCATAAATAAATATTAAAAAAGAAAAAAGAATGATGGTGAAGTTACTAGTCAGGACAGTGTGCCACCTACAGATAGGTTGTGTTCCTGAACCACATGCGTTGCAACTTAGCATGCTTGCTTCAGAGAAACAATGAACAGGAGGGTGAGGCTTCCGGGTTATCACACAAGAGTCCACTGAACTCACAATGCAGTTGACTGTAGTATCTGAACAGTACAGAATTCAAGCAACCTTTAAAGTCTGATTCCAACAGAAGTCATTCTGCCTTCCAATATGGGATGCCATCTTCACCAAGTGCAGCCTCAGCACAGGCCTGGAGGTCCTTTCCTCTGCACCACCACAGTGGGCAGAACCCACTTTCCTTGGGGCCCCTTTCTTTGGGGCCACCACAGTGGCAGAAGCTAAGTGCCTTGGCTCCTCAGTAAGTATAAATGGAAGGGAGGAAAAGTCTCTGAAGCTTCTAGTGTTTAAATGGGTGCCTAAGTGTCCCTAGCAGCACAGAGGAGAGGGAAACTCAAATGTTTCTATCTGAGGTGGGAGTCCTTGGCTGGAATGGCCACCTGTACAGAATGGACGTTCACTGACCATGGTTTGTAAGCTGAGAAGAGGAGTTGGAGAACATTAGAACTGAACGGATCTTTAAGATCAGCTAATCCAACCCCCATATTTTATAGAGGAAACTGACACTAAAGAAGTTAAACAGGGACTTCCCTGGTGGTCCAGTGGTTAAGAATCCACCTTGCCATGCAGGGTACTTGGGTTTGATCCCTGGTGGGGGAACTAAGATTCCACAAGCCATAGGGCAACTAAGCCAGCACGTTCCAGGGCCTATGTACAACTACTGAGCCCTCGTGCCACAACTAGAGAGTTGTGTGCCATAACAAAAGATCTGGCATGATGCAATTAAGACCCGATGCAGCCAAATAAAGAGTTAGATAATTTTTGAAAAGAAGTTAAACGACTTGCCTCTGGTTACACAAAAAGAGTGGCACGACCAGGCCGTGAACCCAGAGCTTCTAAAGGTGAGCAAGTCAAGTTTAGTTCCGTCATCTGCTAGGTGGGACAATGATCCTTCCTCATCTCAGGGTTATTGGGAGGTGCTCATGAAGACATCCTTAAGAAATCTTTGTAAACTGCAAAAGGCCACGTGAATGGAAGCTACTTTTCTTTCCACTACTCCTAACTGCTGCTCATTCCTCTCTTCAAACTTAGTGGTGCAGTGAGGTGATACAGAAGCCAGGATGTGCAGAGTTAGGATACCCAAAGGCAGCCCCCAATCCTGTTGGTCTACTAGCCTAAGAGGTGTGGCTTGTTAACTTTTATCCCAAAGCTGACATTTCTCTTTGGACAAGCTGTTAAAAAAAAAAAAAAATGCTCACTCTTCTAATCCAAACAAGAGAAGCCTAGTCTCCTGGAAAAGTTTCCAAGCTTTAAATAAGAGGCATGCTTCATCTTATTTGGGACAACACTAGAAGCACCTCCAGGTGCCTGTCAGAATGGCACCCAAAGCCCCTTGGTATTTCCCAGGAGAAGGCACTAGAAAGCAGGGAGTCCTCAGAAGAAGGCCCTTGGGAAAGAAACCATTTTCCCCTGGTGCCCACTTTGCACTTTTGAACAAGCTGGTTTAGAATCTGCCCATGTTCCATCCCCTCCCACTTGCAGATATTCTTGCAATAAGTTAAACATTTTGTAATTGCTTGCCATTGATGGGTCACTTGTTTTTTCAATTGCTCTATGCTACCTTCAAGAGTATTCCATTCACCACCACTGCTCAGTTATGGGGTTCTGATAGCTGGTGGGAGCCCACCCATCTGGGTGCACATGCCTTATAAGGAAGTCCTTGCTGAGTTCTGATTGGCTGATTTTCCTAGTGGTCCAGTTGATCCCAACATCTCTCTGAAGGTGGGTAGTAGTGATTTCTTGGTGAAATCTCATGGCTAATGTGTTATCTCTTGTGAAGCATGGAACAGAGGTAAGTAACAATCATAGTGAGAGCTAACATTCATGGCTCAGTGAATATCCCAGGCTCTGTGATGAGCTTGTTACTTGGGGGAACTCATTTAATCCTTATAATAACCCTCCGAGGTGGGTTGGCGGTTTTTACTCACATTTTACAAAGGAGGAAACTGAGGCTCAAATAACTTGCCCAGGGTCCCACAGCAAATAGACAGAGGAAGTAGGATCTGGTAATGTTAATCTAGGTCAATGGATTTGGTCTATGAAATTCTCAGAAACTGACTTAAAAACAAATGTATACTACTTTGTTTATGAGAAGTGCTCTTGTGCACATAAAATGGGAAAATAGTCACCCTTCACAGTTCTGAGCTCTTGTTTCAGGTCAGGACAGAGCTTACTGTGGTCTGACATGGGCTGTGTAATCTGGGAAGGACCTTGCACGCAGCAGCTGTAGATGGTCACCAAGTTCTGATGACAGAGGGGTCACCTCTGTACACCAGTCTGAAGTGCCCCCAGAGGGCTGAGCTGGACCCCTGCCCGAGTTCACATGACCCTGAACAACAATAAGAAATTATAGAAGAGTTCACCAAGGAGGGTCATTCTGCCCAAGTCACCCCACCGTAAAACTCCTGGGTGCCCATCCAGCCTTGGGGCGGGAGCTGCGTGTACTCCTGCAGGAATGGGGCTTGAGCCTCACTGGACATCGCAGATGCAAACCCACCTCACCCCCTGCTCACCCTCTGCTGTGGGCTCCACCACCTCCCTCGCCTCCTGCAGGAGGCCACTGGGTGGGATCTTTTGTTGGCACGCTCACTGAGTAGGAAAGAGTAAGCAGAGGGAGGTGGCAGCGACTGCGGCTGTGTCCTTGTCACCACAGGCACAGCTGAGACTGGGCCCCGTCCAGCCACACTCTTAACTCCAGCTGTCACGGCAACCACACCCTCAGCTCAGTTTGCAAGAGTCAAAGTAGCTGTCCCCAGTGACCTCTTGGGGGCCGATAGAACTGAAAACTGAGACCAAAAGTGACTCGACAGAAAATAGACTGAATCAGGGCTTAAAAACAATGCCTTCCTCAGCTCCCCCTTCCCCATTTGGCTTTTGTCTCTGTCCCTTATCTCGTAGGTGTGTAAGCTGTTCCATGCAGTGGGAGGAGACCGTTACATACGATGTGAAAACGTTATGATGGTCCTTTAGAACTGCCCTGGAGGGGATCTCAGGAAATATGCTGCTGACACACAGGAAAGCCCAGGAGGCTGTAGGCCCGTGTCACACAGATCATGGGGCGTCACATGGCCTCTGCCAAGCTTTCAGTCTCTGCTAAATATTAATCCACTAAAGCTCATTTCCTCTTCTTCAATAGGGGAATAGCATGAAAAAAATCTCCAAATATCTAAGACATCTGGGAAGAAGAATATTATTGCCAAACAGAAACCTTGCCCTTTGAGGAGAAACTCCATCCCACTCTCTCACCCCAACCAGCCCCACCCCAGCTCTGTTATAGGTCATCGTAGAGTCTGGGCTGAGATGCCTGAAGCAACCTCATCCCTAACCTTGGTCGTGATCCTCCAGGCCAAAAAGGGGCAAAAGGCAGTGTGCCCCCAATTCTGCCTTCCTGTGATCTGGAGAATTCCTCAGTCTTCAGGAGATGCTGAGACCACTGAGCTTCACAGGCAAGTCTCTGTGACGAGAACAAGGCAGGAACCAGGGAGCCACTCAGCCCACATTTTCTTCCTCCGATGAGTACCTTCTTCAGTGCTTTGCCCATTTCTTGATTTGTCAGTAAAACGAGGTCAGAGTAACCAGTTCAGTTGCCATTCTGGTGAGTCCTCTAACCTAGACCTAATAAACGAAGAAAAATCAAATAGAAAGGATAGATATTAAAAAAAAAAAAAAGAGCATGATGTGCACTAATGTGTAAAACAGATAGCTGGTGGGGGCCTACTGTATCTCACAGGGAGCTCAGCTTGGTGCTTTGTGGTGACCTAGATGAGTAGGGAGGGAGTTCCCAGAGGGACGGGATATATGTACACATGTGGCTGATTCATTTGGTTGTACAGCAAAAACTAGCACAACATTATAAAAGTAACTATATCCCAATTAAAAAAAAACAAACAGGAGGAGGGACTCATGGGGCAGAGGCAAAGAATAGAGAGGAGATGAAAGGGTGGGGAGGGGAATAGAAAAGTTCTAAAAGTCCTTTAGTAAACAAGTGATGAGGAGCCAGGCACTGTGGAGTGTGACCAATTCAGTTCATTGCACCTGAGGTCTAATAGAAAATGAATGAATGAATAAGGAAAGCGCTGTGTCTCAGAAACTAAGCCCTGAGAGAGTGCTTTGGACTGAGACGAAAAAAAATGGCACCACTCATTCACAAAAGAGACAGCCCATTGGTTATTTTAAAACTCACCCATATTCACACCCTGGCTCTGACATAATGTATTTTAAAATGTAAAAAAAAAAATTTCTTGCAATTCTAATACGGTGGGGAAAAGTTCAAGTTATTGTAGAAAATTCTACAGTGTTTCTTCTGTTAAATGCATAAAGTAAAAATGCCAAGAAAGGAAGAAATAACCATATATGTGCCTGGGACATAGCAAGTGCTTAAATATTTATTGCGTAGTGCACAAATTCAGTAATGCACTGTCTAACCTACTGTATGTACTATGAACACAGACTCTTTGGCATGCTTTATGTATATTTACTTGTATTTTCTTAAACTGCTCAAAATTTTCCTTCCTTTTCTTCATTGTATAATTCATGCATTCTTCCCTCTCTGGTTCTTTTCTTGCTTTTGTTTTTTCTCCTCCCCATCCCCCACCCTGGCACCATATAGCCTGTGGGATCTTAGTTCCTGGACCAGGGATGAAACCCTCACCCCCTACAGTGGAAGTGCAGTGTCTTAATCATTGGACAGCTGGGGAAGTACCCTCTTGCTTTAGTTTTTCAACTGGCATTTGCTTTCACAAAATAACCTCAAGGAGCTTCCTTAGTTCCCAAGCCTCTCTTCTCAATGTATTACTATTCTGTTTTCTCCTCACACACACACTCACACAGCACATCCCAAATCTAGATGCCTTTATTTAACTTCCTATAGACAGCTCAACATATACCTCTTTCAGCAGAATTTAATGCTTACCATAAAACATTAATAATATTGTATTTATTCATGTAATTATTACAAATACAGTTAATTTATACTTAGTAAACCCAATGGTAAAACTCTTAAGAGAGCAACATATGGTTATTAATGAACACATTAATAACTATGTTTTTGATGGTATAAGTTGTTTCTATAAAGTGACTATTCCTATGACAGACTTGCTCAATTATTTAAATGCTTAAATAAAATATGTGATTTTAATACATTATATTGCACAAAATGAGTAATTTATAGGGATTCTAAGATTATTTTCAAGAACACAAAGTAAAAATACTTCTAAATAGAATTCATTACCTATTACTTGTCAACATCTAAAATACGGTTTTCATAATTACTGAATATCTGTCTATTCATTGGCTTTGCTAGTCACCTGAGAACCATACCCTATTGAATTCTGGGGGAAATATACTTAAATATTTTAAGTAAAGCCATGCCTTATAACAACACTTGATTCTCCTCAATATGGCCTAACGTGCTGGTCTCATCTTCAGTTTCTCACCTTTACCCTCCCTTCAAGCCCAGCTGACTATGAATGTTCAGAGCCTGGAATGCCCTAGGTAATTTGGCTGAAATTTACTTCAAGGTCCAGCCTCAATGTCACTTGCTCTATGGGGTGGCCTCAATAACCATGACAGAATTCATCATTCTCTTCTATGTGCTTCTGGGTGCTCCTGTGGCACTTTTCACCTGGAGATATGAAAGTCATGTCTTTCCCTGTGTGACTTCTCCCTGGGCTTCAGAATTCCTTAAAGACAAGGATGGGGACTTATTTGGGATTGTATTTTCACACAGGGTTTGGCATATGGTAGATAGGCAAGAACAGAGAAGGCGATGGCACCCCACTCCAGTACTCTTGCCTGGAAAATCCCATGGATGGAGGAGCCTGGTGGGCTGCAGTCCATGGGGTCGCGAAGAGTTGGACACGACTAAGCGACTTCACTTTCACTTTTCACTTTCATGCATTGGAGAAGGAAATGGCAACCCACTCCAGTGTTCTTGCCTGGAGAACCCCAAGGACGGGGGAGATTGGTGGGCTGAGTCTATGGGGTCACACAGAGTCGGACATGACTGAAGTGACTTAGCAGCAGCAGCAGATAGGCAAGAAATATTTCTTGTATAGACTTATTGATGTATTTCTGGTCTGCATTCAACATCTCTTTTTATACTTCTACTAACAATGATGCCCAACAGGTGCAGTGGAGCTGACTCCAGCCTCAAGAAGCAAAAGTCAATTGTCCTAACTTCTTTGTTGGGTCGGCTCCCTTGGCAATGGTAAACAACCTCTAGCTCCCCTAGTTCGCTTTTCCAGTCTCTCTTTTCTACTCACTCTTCTGTGTTTCCCCATAAGTGAGAATAGGAACAAAATCTCTAATGCACATCATATGAAAAGGCTTGTGTTCATGTTAAGTCATTTCAGTCATGACCGACTTTTTGCGACCCTATGGACCATAGCACGCCAGGATCCTCCGTCCATGGGATTTTCCAAGCAAGAATACTGGAGTGGGTTGCCATGCCCTCCTCCAGGGGATCGTCCCAACCCAGGGATCAAACCCGCATCTCCTGTTTTGGCAGTGTGTTCTTTACCACTTGCACCACCTGGAAAGCCCCATGAAAAGGCTTATCTGCTAAAAAACGTTTTTGTGGAAATGTAATTAAGCTACACCTTATATACTCCTGTAGACCATTCTGCAATGCCTAGCACAGTCCTTGGGTCAGAAAACATTTCATCAGTATGGCAGAAATCAAATCAATATTGTAAAGCAACTATCCTTCAATTAAAAATAAATAAATTTAAAGATATTTCATCAGTTAATACATGGTTTTATCAATGCTATAAAATACCAGAGAACTTTAGCTATTTACAATAGCAAAAATGATTCATTATTAGGGTATCCTTTTTGTGGGGTACATAAATAGGGTTAGAAGACTAAGAGACTAAAAACTCTGTGCCTGCCTTATTATTGCCCCCTTAAGCTACTGGGAGACTTGGCACATGCTATTGTGGTTAGTAAACTAATTTCATAAACTCAGTTAAGATAGACTCAATTCAACCTCTGAGAAAGTAACACCAATTTTGAAAGATGGCATCAAAGTGGCCAGAGGTGGATTGTACTGTACACAGAACTGCAGGCAGCCCCTACATGCCTCCTCTGGCTAGATCTCCAGCCTCCTGGCATCTCAACTCAGCTACCACCTAAAGTTGTCACAAGTTTATAACATCTGTGGAATAGAAGAGACTTTTCTAGTTTAGAGACCAAGTTCTTCCAGCCCAGAGACCTCACATTCTCAGGAATATACTAAAGGGACAATGAGAGAGCCAGAGTCATTTTCAATATTTCAAAAAGACCAGTGGAGATCATAGGCTTACCAAGAATCCTATGACAAAACTCTCTTTAAAAGTCTGATTTATGTACAGATGAATCTATTTGCAGGACAGGAATAGAGATGCAGATGTAGAGAATGGATGTGTGGGGTGGGGATGGAAGGAATGAATGAATTGGAGGGGGGAATGAATTGGGGAGATTGGGATTGACATATATACATAACTATGTGTAAAATAGAAAACTAGTGGGAATCTGCTGTATAGTAAAGGGAGCTCAGCTCAGTGCTCTGTGATAACCTAGATGGGCAGGATGAGGAGGGAGGGAGGTCCAAGAGGGAGGGGATATATGTACACATATAACTGATTCACTTTATTGTACAGCAGCAATTAACACATTGTAAAGCAACTATACCCCCAATTTTATTTTTAAAGTCTGATTTATTTATGTTTTTGTTAAGCTTTTGTCAATTCTGTGTTATCAAGCTCTCTCTTGCTGATCAAAGTCTCTGGTTAATTACATATGGAGAAATAAATTCTGTAAAACTTGGGGGTTAGGGGAAAAGGAGACCAAATCTTTCAAAACAACATTCATGCAGATAAAAACAATACAAGAGGTCCATGGTGGTGAAGAGTTTGCTGACCTCATCCAGCACTCTCCTTTTCCCACCCAGGAAAGGAAATTTGCCTGGGTCACACAGAAGGCTACAGGCAGAGTCGGGGTGACTCACTCTTTCTGGGCCAGTGTCTTTTGGGCTCCCACACTGTAGCATTCTCAGTTCCTTGCCCTGAATCTGTCTCTGCTTCCAGATTTTCCTGACATCACTGGCTGTTGCAGACAGGTGGGAGCGCACTGCACCCAGAGGAAAGGAGACCAGGAAGTGCCCCAAGAGAGAAAAAAGCTGGAGACTAGCGACACCCACTGCTCAGACCGTGATGAGACATGCAAGTGTTCTGGGCAAAGGATCTCACTACAGGAGCTCAAGGAAGGGGACAGTGAGGAAAACTGATGGAGGCGGCTGAAGGGAAGTACACAGATCAAGAAGAAAAGATAAAGATGGCTCTGTTTCCTGGAGGCCAGGGCTCCTTATTAAAGGGGCATTGAGTATGTGAAACATTTACTCCACCAGCTCCTAATGGTTAATCAGTGGCCCTGTGCGGTGAGATGAGTAAGCACATGGTTTGGTAGAGACCCAAAAAAGACAAAGGGAAATAAAAGCAAAGATGCAGAGTGACCACTGATTATGTAAGGGACACACTTGCCTCTTGAGATTTCCCTGATCTCCTCTCCCACAGTCCCTATTGCCTGCCTCCAGAGCTTACTTAGTAATAACACACACTTAGAGTCTGTTATAGCAACTCACTCAAGCCTCGTAACAACCCTACAAGTAAGTACTATTATGTCCCCATTTTACCAGTGAAGACATGGAAACAGAGAGAGGTTAAAAAATTTGCCCAAGTCTCACAACTAGTAAGGAGCACAGCTGGGATTCAAATCCAAGCAGTCTGACCCAAAGTCTGCACTCTTAAGTGAAAGTGAAAGTCGCTCAGTCGTGTCCGACTCTTTGCAACCCCATGGACTGGGGCCTGCCAGGCTCCTCTGTCCACGGAATTCTCCAGGAGTGGGTAGCCATTCCCTTCTCCAGGGGATCATCCCAACCCAGGGATCGAAGCCAGATCTTCCACACTGCAGGCAGATTCTTTGTCATCAGCCTGACTTGCTATATAATTAACATCTTCTGTTGAAATGTTGCTTTTCCCTCTCAGTCTCTGACTGTGAATTCCTAAAGGTCAAGGACTTGATTTTACTCATTATTGTATCTACTCTACTTAGCCAAGTGCCTGATATATGGTATATTCTCAACAAATGTTTGTTAAATGAACCAAAATCCCCCTCTTTGTCTCCAAATCCTCCAGATTTCTAAGATTCCAGTAGGTCCCCTAGCTGGCATAGATTTTATTCTACCATCTCCTCCCCAGTCCCTACTCTCCCAACAGGCTTGTTCTCATGAGACCTGCTTCCTACTTGGACAATTTTTCTTTCCTTTCCCCTTATACCCCTGCATTCTATAGGGCCTCTCATTTGACAAGATCCTATTTTTAGCCATCAGAAATATGAATTTATGCTAATATTAATAGATTATCATTTATTGTCTCTCTTAGTGGGATTTCCTAACCCAAATGCAAAAACACAAATTCATTCATTCAGACAATTCAACAATTCTTTAGTTTGATTCATGGAAGATTAGGGCAACGCAGGATCTTAAAAGTCATCATGTTCAATCTCTTCATCCTGCAAAGGATGAATCTGAGTCTTGGAGAGGGAAGTGACGGATCCTTGATGATATTGCCAGTTAGGAGCACAGTCAGCTCTCTTAGGCCTTTATTGATGGATAGGAAATGGTCCTTCCCTTCAATAAGTCTGTGATGGAAGAATTGCTGCAGGTGCTAGTAGGGGTGGTGTTGGAGTAGACAGACCTTCTGATATCATTCCATATAGGTGGCCACCTAATTGATTGTCCCCTGCTTTGGGCATCTAACGGTGGTTCTTAGCAATCTGGGCCAGAGGTGGGGAGCCTGCAAAAGTAAGGAGGCTGTGATAACAACCAGAAGCCAACTATTAGAAGGACCTCACTTTAATGTGTGCTTATAGTTTCAGTACAAGTAGCACCAATCTTCTGCAAATTCATTTTAAGATCTTTGGATTGACAGAACAGATCAAGGAGACACTTTTTTTTTGGTTTGTTTGTTTCAAGCCTTAAATTTGGGGGAACGTTTCAGTTCAGGACAATTTCATTAGTCTTCTCTGTTGACTGCCTGTAAAATGCTGTTTTCCTTCATGGCTTCATTCCCATCTATTCATTTATACACTTTTCCTGACTGATCTCATCCATTCTCGTGGCTTTTAACCTGACTCTCAAATTCTTATCAACTGGCAGTTCTCTCCCCTGAGCCCCAGTTGCTGTATTGAATGCCTTTTGGACATCTTTATCTGGGTGACCACAGTCTATTAGACTCCATAACTTTTAGGAAGGTTTCACCAATCCTTTTCTGTCTGGCCTACCTACACCTGCAACTCCAGACTATCAGTATCCTGTGACAGACTCTAACTCTTTGTCTACAGTTTATTATTACTGATAATAGTTGTGATGGTTATGTTTCAACTTGACTGAGCTCTGATGTGCCCAGGTCTTTGGTCAAACATTCTGGGTATCTCTATGGATGCTTTGGGATGGGATTAACATTAAATCAGTGGACTGAGAAAAGCAGATTGCCATCTGTAATGTAAGTGGGCCCCATGCAATCAGTTGAAGTTCTGAATAGACAAAAGGCTGCCCTCCCTCAAGTAGGGGAGATTCTCCTGTTCGACGGCCTTTAAACTGGGACATCACTTTTCCTGGTTCCACAGCAGCCTGCTGGCTTTGGGACTTGAATTGGGACATCAAAGCTATAGTTTTGGGACTTGTCATCATCCATGGTCTTGTGAGCCAATTCCTTATAATAAATCTCATATGTTCTATTGATTCTGTTTCTCTGAATAATTCTGACTAATACAATGTGCTAACTCACTTCAGTCATGTCTGATTCTTTGCAACTCTACGGACTGTAGGCTCCTCTGTCCATGGGATTCTCCAGGCAAAAATATTGGAGTGGGTTGCCATTTCCTACTCCAGGGAATCTTCCCAACCTAGGGATCAAACCTGTGTCTCTTATGTCTCCTGCATTGTCAGGCAGGCTTTTTACAACTAGCCCCACCTGGAAGTAAGCTGACTAATACAAAAGTAATAGCTATTTATTGCCTTGTTTTACTATACTTTATTTTTGGGGGCTCCAAAATCACTGCAGATGGTGATTGCAGCCATGAAATTAAAAGACGCTTACTCCTTGGAAGGAAAGTTATGACCAACCTAGATTGCATAATAAAAAGCAGAGATATTACCCTGCCAACAAAGGTCTGTCTAGTCGAGACTATGGTTTTTGCAGTGGTCATTATGGATGTGAGAGTTGGACTGTGAAGAAAGCTGAGCGCCGAAGAATTGATGCTTTTGAACTGTGGTGCTGGAGAAGATTCTTGCAAGTCCCTTGGACTGCAAGGAGATCCTACCACTCCATCCTAAAGGAGATCAGCCCTAGGTGTTCATTGGAAGGACTGATGCTGAGGCTGAAACTCTAATACTTTGGCCACCTCACGCAACGAGTTGACTCATTGGAAAAGACCCTGATGCTGGGAGGGATTGGGGGCAGGAGGAGAAGGGGACGACAGAGGATGAGATGGCTGGATGGCATCACTGACTCGATGGACCTGAGTCTGGATGAACTCCAGGAGTTGGTGATGGACAGGGAGGCCTGGTGTGCTGCGATACATGGGGTCGCAAAGAGTTGGACAAGACTGAGTGACTGAACTGAACTGAACTATGTGCTATAAGCAGAAACACATTAACTGCACTTAACTTCTTTACAACTCTACATGGTAGGTATTATCTCTATTTTATAGAAGAGGTATCAGGTTTAGCATGAGATAGTGATGTGTCCAATGTGCTCTCATTTCAAGGTCCAGATTTCTGGTCACCTGTGTGTCTCTCTCACTGAATTGGATATATTCCTATATCCAAAAAATATATTCCTATATTTTCTTTCCTCTCTCGGCATCACTCAGATTCATCATATCCAAAAAAAGAATTATTTTACCTTTTCCTTGAAGTTGCTTAGTTAAGGAAAGGGGTGGAGAGCACTTAAGGCCCTAAATTTGGGATATGCTATAAAGTGTTACCACGGAACTCTAAAGAAAGTGATGGAAACTTCTCACCACCAACATTTGCAGCACAATGCCTCACGCCTGCCCACCCTGTGAATGTCTTCCTTGCCAAGAGTTTCAAGTCTGTCGGTAAATTAACTTTAAAAATTTAACCCCGAGAACACACTACAGTTTTATGATGAAAGTCAGTGGAAAATAGAACTTTATTCATTTATTTATTCATCCATTCATATCTATTGAGTCTCTACTATTTTTAAACTTCTGGGCTAGGCATTGAGATTGACAAATATTTCCAAATTATAGATACAGGTAGATCTGTTTTATTTATTTTTATTTTTTGCATGATAAACCAATGGATTTTAATGTAAGACATTGTAGAAAGTTTATTGATGTGATTTTGGATACCACATTGCAACTTAAGAAACTGCTCTTTGCTGAGTTTGTTATGATATCAAAGAAGAATATTCACAGTTATATGCAAAAGTTATTAAAATACTTCACCACAGGTAGATCTCTTTTAATGAGAAGTATATGTTCTTACTGGGGTTTCCCACGTGGCTCAGCAGTAAAGAATCTGCCTACAATGCAGGAGACTCTGGAGACACAAGTTTAATTCCTGGGTTGGGAAGATGCCTTGGAGGAGGGCATGGCAACCCATCCAGTATTCTTGCCTGGAGAATCCCATGGACAGAGGAGCCTGTCAGGCTACAGTACATAGAGTCGCAAAGAGTCAGACACAACTGAAGTGGCTGAGCATGCACACACACGTGTATATTTCTTTTCAGAAATAGAAATGATACACAATGGGTTTCACAAAAACAAGCTATGTTTTTCAGAAAATTTGAAGACATTGAAGGTTTTTGAGCAGTATCTAAAGTCTGACAGCATTCTGCAGAATGAATTAGATGCAAAAAAGAGAGAAAGATTGATGGTCTGGACATAAATTAAGGAGTAATTGCAGTAAGTTGGAGAATGTTGTAATTAGGTATAAGTTTAAAATGTGCCAGACTCAGGTACTGAAAGCAGAAATGGAAAGGGGGTGGGGTGGGTGAAAATGTATTGCAAAGGAAGAATGGACAAGATGTGGGAACTAGCAGACATTAAGGGAAGGAAGAAAAAGTGACTCTAGGAATTTGAGTGTGAGTAACTGGAAGAATGAAACTTTGGAAGGAGGAAGTGGTTTGGAGGCTAAAGCCCTGTTTCAGATACACTAAGTGGGAATGTGGTGCCTCTGGGAGGCACCCCTAGTGGGAAGTTGGTGAAGTGAAATATAGGATTGCCTAACCCATGTCTTCCATGGGTTCCAAATAGGAAAAGGAGTACATCAAGGCCGTATATTGTCACCCTGATTATTTAACTTATATGCAGAGTACATCATGAGAAACGCTGGGCTGGAGGAAACACAAGCTGGAATCAAGATTGCCGGGAGAAATATCAATAACCTCCGATATGCAGATGACACCACCCATATGGCAGAAAGTGAAGAACTAAAGAGCCTCTTGATGAAAGTGAAAGAGGAGAGTGAAAAAGTTGGCTTAAAGCTCAACATTCAGAAAACTAAAATCATGGCATCCGGTCCCATCATTTCATGGCAAATAGATGGGGAAACAGGGGAAACAGTGGCTGACTATTTTTCTGGGCTCCAAAATCACTGCAGATGGTGATTGCAGCCATGAAATTAAAAGACACTTACTCCTTGGAAGGAAGGTTATGACCAACCTAGACAGCATATTCAAAAGCAGAGACATTACTTTGCCAACAAAGGTCCGTCTGATCAAGGCTATGGTTTTTCCAGTGGTCATGTATGGATGTGAGAGTTGGACTGTGAAGAAAGCTGAGTGCCGAAGAATTGATGCTTTTGAACTGTGGTGTTGGAGAAGACTCTTGAGAGTCCCTTGGACTGCAAGGAGACCCAACCAGTCCATCCTAAAGGAGGTAAGTCCTGGGTGTTCATTGGAAGGACTGATGTTGAAGCTGAAACTCCAATACTTTGGCCACCTAATGTGAAGAGGTGACTCATTGGAAAAGACCCTGATGCTGGGAAAGATTGAGGGCAGGAGGAGAAGGGGACGACAGAAGATGGGATGGTTGGATGGCATCACCAACTCAATGGACATGGGTTTGGGTGGACTCTGGGAGTTGGTGATGGACAGGGAGGCCTGGCGTGGTGCAGTTCATGGGGTTGCAAAGAATTGGACATGAATGAGTGACTGAACTGAACTGAACTGAACCCATGTCTTCTGATTCCACGCAAATACTGCTTTAGTTGATTCACAAGAATGCTATACAATCACTTAAAGTGATGTACTTGAAAAGACATTTATTCATTAACATGAAATGAAGTCTGCATATTAATTGGAAAAAAGTGAATAGAAAAATCTGGAAGGACTTACCCCAAATGTTAACAGTGGTTACTTCTGGGTGATACGATTATGGTGATTTTTCCCTCTTCTTTATGAATGGCATTTTTAAACCTTTGGCATAATTGTGTTATCTTGCCCTCATCTGAGACCAGTCCCAGATCAATGACTGAATGAGATCTGCTGTTTCCTTCAGTCAGGGTGGCTCACAGTCTCCTGGGCTAGTGACTGGGAGCTTCCCACAACTCTCCTCCCACCCTGCTCACAGGACAGCCAGCAAAACCACAGTGGCCACAGCTCAGCCATCCTTGGCAGTCTTAGTGCCTTCTCTGGTGGCAGAGCTCCCCACGTGTAATGTGTGCCTGGGACATCGTGGGGGCTGTCGGAAGGAAAGGTCCATCCTAGGAGGCAGCCTTCTTTTTGAAGAAATCAGGCTCAGAATCCACGTGGAAGGAAGTGGTGCGGGGAGCTTTGACCCTGTCAGAACACAGAAAGCTCAGAACCTGCTTCTCCTGAATAAGCCACGAGGCCTCTCAGTAGCCTTAGGTGGCCCTGCCCAAGCTCTCCTCTCTCTCCATCACCCAAGAACTGTGTGTGGAAAGCTTTCCCCAGGCCTTCCAGGTGCAATAGCATGAGCATGGGATTGGCACCAAGGCAGGAGAATTTGCATTCTCGCTCCACCACCTCCTAATCAAATGTGTGCCAAGCATTGTCACTCTGTGTATTAACTCACTGAATCCTTACACCAACTCTAAGAAGCTGGTGACAATTACAGTCTTTCCCAGCCCCAGAGAATTGCAGAGTTCTCACTCTGACCTCTCTGATTGCTACCCTACAATGTTCCTGCACCTCCGCTAAGCTCCAGCCACAACCATCTCTATCTTCTCATTCCTGTTTGCTTCTCATCCCTCTGTGATCCTCTTTACTCCAATTGCATCAGTGAAGTCCCTCAGTAATCTTCAGGCTGCCAACTCCTATGTATATTTTCCCTCATTTTGTATCACCTCTTTGTGCATTTGATTAAGTTGACCAGTATCTCTCATTTAGCTTCCAAGATACTCTCTCCCACCCCCTAGCCCTATTTTCACCTGTCTTTCAAAATCTCATTCGGATGCCACCTCAGAGTCCTGCCTACCTTCTGTTGAGCCAAGGACACTTCTTCCTCTGGGTCTTGCTCATGTCCTCTTTGTTATACTTAGCACATTACATTATCCTTTGTTTACCTGCATCCCCTATTGGCCATCCCTTGAGGGCAGAAATCATACTCCATTTCTCTATTCTAAGTATTTGATACATAAAAGTTCAGTTCAGTCGCTCAGTCGTGTCCAACTCTTTGTGACCCCATGGACTGCAGCATGCCAGGCTTCCCTGTCCATCACCAACTCCTGGAGTTTACCCAAACTCATGTCCATTGAGTAGGTGTTGCCATCCAACCATCTCATCCTCTGTCGTTCCCTTCTCCTCCTGCCTTCAATCTTTCCCAGCATCAGGGTTTTTTCAAAGGAGTCAGCTCTTCACATCAGGTGGCCAAAGTATTGGAGTTTCAGCTTCAGCATCAGTCCTTCATCAGTTCGATAGTCCAACTCCCTCATCCATACATGACTACTGGAAAAACCATAGCTTTGACTAGATGAACCTTTTTTGGCAAAGTAATGTCTCTGCTTTTTAATACACTGTCTAGAGTGGTCATAGCTTTTCTCCTAAGGAGCAAGCATTTTTAAATTTTATGGCTGCACTCACCATCTGCAGTGATTTTGGAGCCCCCCAAAATAAAGTCTCTCATTGTTTCCCCATCTATTTGCCATGAAGTGATGGGACCAGATGCCATGATCTTTGTTTTTTGAATATTCAGTTTAAAGCCAACTTTTTCACTCTCCTCTTTCACTTTCATCAAGAGGCTTTTTAGTTCTTCTTCAATTTCTGCCATAAGGGTTGTGTCATCTGCATATCTGAGGTTATTGCTATTTCTCCTGGGAGTCTTGATTCCAGCTTGTGCTTCATCCAACCTGGCATTTCTCATGATGTACTCTGCATAGAAGTTAAATGAGCAGGGTGACAATGTACAGCCTTGACGTACTCCTTTCCCAATTTGGAACCAGTCTGTTGTTCCATGTTCAATTGTAACTGTTGCTTCTTGACCTGCATACAGGTTTCTCAGGAGGCAGGTAAGGTGGTCTGGTATTCCCATCTCTTGAAGAATTTTCCACAGTTTGTTGTAATCCACACAGTCAAAGGCTTTGGCGTAGTCAATAAAGCAGATGTAGATGTTTTACTGGAACTCTCTTGCTTTTTGATGATCCAATGGATGTTGGCTATTTGATCTCTAGTTCCTTTGCCTTTTCTAAATCCAGCTTGAACATGTGGAAGTTCACGGTTCATGTACTGTTGAAGCCTGGCTTGGAGAATTTTGAGCATTGCTTTACTAGCATGGGAGATGAGTGCAATTATGCGGTAATTTGAGCATTCTTTGGCATTGCCTTTCTTTGGGATGGGCTTCCCTGATAGCTCAGTTGGTAAAAAAAAATCTGCCTGGAATGCAGGAGACCGCAGTTTGATTCCTGGGTCAGGAAGATCCGCTGGAGAAGGGATAGGCTACCTACCCGAGTATTCTTGGGCTTCCTTTGTGGTTCAGCTGGTAAAGAATCCACCTACAGTGTGGGAGACCTGGGTTAGATCCCTGGGTTGGGAAGACCCTCTGGAGAAGGGAAAGGCTACCAACTCCAGTATTCTGGCCTAGAGAATTCCACAGACTGTATAGTCCATGGGGTCACAAAGAGTCGGACATGACTGAGGGACTTTCACTTTTCTTTGGGATTGGAATGAAAACTGACCTTTTCCGGTCCTGTGGCCACTGCTGGGTTTTCCAAATTTGCTGGTATATTGAGTGCAGCACTTTAACAGCATCATCTTTTAGGATTTGAAATAGCTCAACTGGAATTCCATCACCTCCACTAGCTTTGTTCATAGTGATTCTTCCTAAGGCCCACTTGACTTTGAATTCCAGAATGTCTGGCTCTAGGTAAGTGGTCACATCATCGTGGTTATCTGGGTCATTCCCTAGGTTGGGAAGATCCTCTGGAGAAGAGGAGAAAAAAATACATAATAGGTCCTCCTCAATAAATTGCTTATTAAATAAATTAAAAACTGAGTAAATTGATGAGGACAATCAGGCATGCAAATAGTTCATTTAATAAATTTGCTAAGGACATAGGAAAGGTAGTTGGAAAACATGACCAAATGGTAGAGAAATGTGGTTTTGTGTGTGTGTTCATTTTATTTAGGGAATGGCTAAGACCTGAGACAAAGTAGTCCCTGAAGAGAGAAGAGGTTTTTAGCATAAGGAAGAGCATAGGGCTTCTTCGGTGGCTCAGAGGTAAAGAATCTGCCTGCAATGTAGGAGACACAGGAGATGTAGGTTCGAAAGAAATACAAACCCACCCCAATATTCTTGCCTGGGAAAAACCATGGACAGAGGAGTCTGGAGGTCTATAGTCCATGAGGTTGCAAAGAGTTGGACACGACTGGGTACACACTCACAGTTCACTTCATAATTCGCACAGTTAGGTTTGCACGAGGTGGAAAGCCCGTGGTAAAGGAAGTAGGAAGGAATGAGTGTGGGGAAATACCTGAACCAGTGCCTGTGAGGAAAGTCAGGAATGGCCCTAAAGCACAGGTGGAGGGATTAGCCACGGACAGAGGAGGAGCCAGGGCCATACCCTCACCAGCTTGGCCCTGCCCTTCTCAGCAGCTTGTTACCACCCCCCTCAGCTGTGGCTCCCCCAACCCCAGCTGCCCACACCACCAAGACCCGGCAGGCAGGAAATAGGTGCTGCTCCTCCACTTTGTCATTCCTGAGCTCTGGTGGCGTGGTCACCATCAGATGCTAATAACTCCTCTCTTCAGCCACAGAACAGGGCCTTCATTCTATTACAGTCATCCTAACCCCAGAATACTTTTCTTTAACTTCCTCCTTCTATTTATTATCATTCCCTCCTTAGCTCTTAGGCCTGACAGTCAGAAAACATTGTGGGGGACACTATATTCCCATTATATATACTGAGCATGAAATGGTCGAAGAAAAACTTAGTGTGTGTATGTGTGTGCGTGTGAGAGAGAGAGAGAGAGGGAGGGAGGGAGGGAGGGAAA
>NW_011493897.1:834367-854272 GCF_000754665.1 Bison bison bison | reverse complement strand
GAGGAGATGTTCCAATGGCTTTGTTTTAGCTCAGATCTCAATCAGGAAGTCATTCACTCTGGCACTAAATAGACTGGGTCAGAAAACAAAGATGGGCCACTGAATGCTCAGAGAAGTGTAAAGAGCCAGCTGGAGCTGGAGCTTCTTGCAATTTAAGGGTGAGAAGCTGCTCTAGAATAATAATCAGGGTGGGCAGACAGGATTTTACAGAGTTTTATATCCAATTAGTCATTTGACAAATATTTTGAGTGCTTACTATATGCCTGGCACAGTGCTAGCCCCTTAGGGGTATGCTGCTACTGCTAAGTCGCTTCAGTCGTGTCCAACTCTGTGCGACCCCATAGACAGCAGCCCACCAGGCTCCCCCGTCCCTGGGATTCTCCAGACAAGAACACTGGAGTGGGTTACCATTTCCTTCTCCAATGCATGAAAGTGAAAAGTGAAAGTGAAGTCACTCAGTTGTGTCTGACTCTTCGCGACCCCATGGACTGCAGCCTACCAGGCTCCTCCGTCCATGGGATTTTCCAGGCAAGAGTACTGGAGTGGATTGCCATTTCCTTCTCCAACTTAGAGGTATAACATTCAACAAAAGAGATCAAAATTACTACCATCAAGAAATTTTCATCTAGTGTGACCTGTGTGCTCAGTCCTGTCTGACTCTTTGTGATCCCAAGGACTGTAGCCCACCAGGCTCCTCTGCCTGGGATTTTTTAGGCAAGAAGACTGGAGCAGGTTGCCATTCCTACTCCAGTGGATCTTCCCAACCCAGAGATTGAACCCAAGACTCTTGCATCTCCTACACTGGCACATGGATTCTTTACCACTGAGCCACTTGGGAAACCACATTCATCTACTGTGGGGAGGAGACCAAAAACAAACATCTGGACTAGGTAAATGATATGGTGTGTACAAAGGGATGAGTACTATGGAAAACAATAGACTTCAACATGGACCCCAGTGATCCCACCTCATGGAAACACACCTAGTGTTTCCTCCCACACTGAATATGTCTGGCCTGTGAGACTGACTGGATATGTAGAAGAGATGACGAGTGACTTCCAAGGCTAGGTTATAAAAGACATTGCAGCTCCTGGTTATCTCTTGGATTGCTTGTTCTGGGGGGAGCCGGTTGCCATGTGGGAGAGGTCCATGTGGGAAGAAACTGAGGCTTCCTGCCAAGAGTCTCACTACAAAGGAGACACTTGAGCGGAGATTTGTAAAGAAGTCTGGGAAATAGGGGGGCAGATATCTGGGGATTTCTGCTTGGAGGAGAAAAGCATGCTTGGAGGATTTGAGAAGCAGTAAGGACTGTGTGGCTGGAGTGGAGAGATGGGGAGAGAAGTTAGTGATAAGGTCAGAGAAGTAATGGGAGGAGGGACAGTGGCTGGTCCAGAGAAATGAAAAATGATTATTGGATTTAGCTCCATAGCAGTCATTGTTGACCTTGATAAAAGTTGCTTCAGTGAACTAATAGAGATGAACACCTGCTTGGTTTGGGTTTACAAGATAATGGGAGAACAGAATTGGAGGCAGCAACTCTTTCAAGGAGTTTTTCTGTGAAGGGGAAAAGAGAAATAGAATGTAGCTGCAGAAGAAAGTGGGGTCAAGAGAAGATATATTTTTTAGATGGGAGAAATGACAGCATATGGGCATGCTGATGAGAAGGAACCAGTGACAATGGATGATGGGGAGAAATGCTGGAGGGATATGCTTGAGTAGGTGAAAGGGGATCAGATTGAGGGCATGAGTGGAGGAGCTGGATTAAAGAGGAGATGGAAGTTTCATCTAAGGAAAGGTCAGGAAGATAGAGAATATGGAACAGTTACTGGGGAGGGCAGATGTCACGGTAGGAGGCTGTGGTAGCTCTTGTCTGATTATTTCTCTTTGCTCACTGGAGGAAGTCAAAGATTTTCTCAGCCATACAATGACAAAAACTGTGTATAAAATGAGCCAGTATATAACAAAGACAGAATAAAAACCCCAGCAGAAGAAAAACACATCTCGATATAGCCTGTTGTTTAGAAAAAAATGGCATGGAACATAGAAGAGAACTATAGAATTGAACTACCTAAGACTTCATCAAAAACCCAGGTAATTCAGCCAGACCTGGGGACTTTTGAGTCTACTTCATAGTTTTCTACTTCAAACTACTTCTACTTCTATACTACTTCTACTTCAAACTATAAATCCTTCATAGTTTTCATGTGCACTTATGTGTGAGTTTGCCATATGGCAAAGTGTATAAAGTTTTAATTGCAGAATGTAAGTTTTATCATTCTTAATTTTCACATCTTCATCAAGTCCTAAGGTATAAAGATATTTTTTAAGCTCTTGTTATAGAGAGATCTCTATCTATCTATATATATATGAAAATTAAGAATATATATAGATATATGGATATCTATATCTATATACCAGGGTTTCTCTGATATGAAAATTAAGAATATATATAGATATATGGATATCTATATCTATATACCAGGGTTTCTCTGGTAGCTTAGCTGGTAAAGAATCCACCTGCAATGCAGGAGGCCCCGATTTGATTTCTGGGTCAGGAAGATCTCCTGGAAGAGGGACTGGCAACCCGCTCCAGTATTCTTGCCTGGAGAATCCCCATGGACAGAGGAGCCTGGTGGGCTACAGTCCATAGTGTTGCAAAGAGTCAGACATGACTGAGCTACTAAGCATAGCACAGAGAGAGGTATCTGGATTGGCTGGATCTTACTTGACTTTTGAAATTAGTATGTGGTGTCCCAAGTTTTTGTCCTGAGGTTTTAGCAAGAGAGTATTCCATACTCTATATCATCATATAACATTATATTCAAAATCATCTCTCCATTCACCCAAACAGTATCTTGGATTGAATTGGTACCCTCATCTGTCTCTTTCCTCCAGGTAAAATGTTTTAGTTTGGGACATTCAAAGGTATCCCTCTTACCGGCTGTAATTATTAAAATGAGGACCAATCATTATCTCTGACTTGTCCTGGTCCCCTCCCTCTTTAGGTTCATTAAGCCTGCATTCAAACAGAACCAGTGGCCAGCTACTCTAAGTGCTCAGATTTGCTTTGATATGCTTGAGCTCCCTAAATAGGCAAACGACTCAGCTCACCCGCCCTGGACCCTCCTACATCCCCTTTGTTCCATAAACTGAGGGGAGGATAATTCTTTTTTATTAAGACCCATCTAGGATAAGTTAAATAGCCTGCTGATTTCCCCTGAACTACCATGAGTTATTTTCAAGTCTCTTTAGATAGCACTGGGGGAGGTTGGTGGAAAAGGAACGGGGAGGGTGTTTGACTCATGTTTGAGAATTGCTCTACAATAAATATATTAAAAAAAAAAGATTCCTTCTGTATAGACTTTCATTCAAACACAAAGCTTCTCTTTATTTGAGTAACAAAAAAATCCTATTTATGCTTACAATTGTGCATTAACCAAAAGCCTCAAATTAAATTGCAAGGGAATTGAGAAAATAGGGCTATTAAAATATTTGAGTTATTTACTGAAGTTGAGGAGGAAAAAAAAGACTGTTCTAGCTTCCTCCTACCTTTTATCCCTCTGCCTTTTCCCCTCCCTCGCCAATTCCCCTCTCTTCCTCAGTCTGTCTGTCTGTTTTTCACACTTTGTCACAGGAAATAACTTTAGAGGGGTCTTACAGAACATGATCCTGCCGTGGCTTTAATTGGCTGCCATATTGACCCTCAAATGGAGTGGAGAGTTTGTCCTCTAACCTGCTCTACTCCTGCTTTTCATATCATTCCAGTTGGAATCATTCATTCCACATGCGTTGAGTTCTCTCCATGTCTAAAGCACTATGATCTATAATTTGGGGGAAGAACAGGCTTAAAGAATTGAATGATGTAGTCTCCTTAGGATTTTTATCATTGAGATGTAATCATACATACATATTGTTGAATCATACATATATATTGCTGTAGTTTAGTCAATAAAATCTGTCAATGGAATTCTCCAGGCAAGAATACTAGAGTGGGTTGCCATAGCCTCCTCCAGGAGATCTTCCTGACCCAGGGATCAGACCAGTGTCTCTTAAATCTCCTTCATCGGCAGGTGAGCTCTTTATCAGTAGCGCCAACTGGGAAGCTAGTTGTTCAGAATGCTAAGTCACTTCAGTCGTGTCCGAATCTGTGTGACCCCATAGACAGCAGCCCACCAGGCTCCCCCGTCCCTGGGATTCTCCAGGCAAGAACACTGGAGTGGGTTGCCATTTCCTTCTCCAATGCATGAAAGTGAAAAGTGAAAGTGAAGTCGCTCAGTCGTGTCCAACTCTTAGCGACCCCATGGATTGCAGCCTAACAGGCTCCTCCGTCCATGGGATTTTCCAAGCAAGAGTACTGGAGTGGGGTGCCAGCACAGCTCAAATGATGGCATAGAAGAAAACGTCCTAATACAGCAGGTAATAGATCACACTCCAGATAACAGATCCAAACATCATGCTTAACATGTCTGCTGCAGCAGGCTTCCCCAGGGACAGTGAATGGATATTTGCCTTGCACCTACCTGACCAAATTGATCACTAAGAGGACACTCTCAGGACAAGAGTGGGTTTTCTCAAACACACTCAGACTTCACCACCCAAGAGGCAGAAGCTGCTGCCAGTCCTCAGCTGGCAGTTTAACTAGCTCCATCAGGGTTAAAATCCATTTTCTACCTGGCAACCTATTGCCCTTTTATGAATCCTTCATTGTGTCTATTTCTGATTCTGGTTCTAACTTTTTTTTAAGGCAGCAAAAGATCTCCCATGACAAACTTGAATATCTAAAAATGTGTAAACCTTTCAGTAAACTAAATCTTTAGTGTCATAAGCAATAGAGTGGTACTTGTAATATGTTGCTACTTAGGCTTTTTTAAAATGTGAACCTGATTATTTTAGTTTAAGGCTGTGACTCCATATACATCCAGTTGAATACGAAAATAAGTAATCATTTTCTAACCTTCATAATATTTAGTGACTGACTAATGGATCAGTCTCTGAGTGAGTCTCTTTGAGTCACTTTGAGTCAGTTATCTTCATGACTACAATAACTATATGAGTTTTGTAGACTTGAGTCAGCCTTCTAGCTCAGACACTCCTGGAGTACTGATAAAATAGGCCCCTTGAAACTGAAATTGTCTTTCAGTCGCTAAGTTGTGTCCAGCCCTTTGTGTCCTCATGGACTGCGGTCGAATATCAGGCTTCCCTGTCCTTCACTATGTCCCAGAGTGCGCTCAAACTCACATTCACTGAGTCGGTGATGCTATCTAACCATCTCATCCTCTGCTGCCCCCTTCTACTTTTGCCTTCAGTCTTTCCCAGCATCAGGGTCTTTTCCGATGAAACTGAAGAACACACCTCAATTTCATAACAAGCTCCCCAGGTGCAGCCATGGTCTGAGAACCTTCCTGAGCCATCAGTCACATCTCTCTCTGACATCTCTTTAACAATAGCAGCTCTCAGGTCCAGGAAAAAACACTTTTCACTGAATAACAAGGACTTTCATCAGATGTGATTTGCCTAGATAGTACTCACACCCACAGAACATCCTTAGGTTTCTTTTCAGGTCTTAACCACTGGCTCTCATTATTGAGTTGCTACTACATGCCAAACTCTGTGAAAAGCTTTTATGTATATCATCTATAATCTTAAAGAATCTTAAAGAAATTCCTGTGAGGTGGAGCATCATTTTCCTGTTTTCACAGATAACAAGCAATTCTACATGCCTTGCCTAAGGGCGTGTAGAAGTAAGTGGTGAAACCACAATCCAAATGCAAATTTGCCTGGATCCAAAGCTTTTCCTTTTTCTTATTTCTGTTCTGGATATTTCCTGCTGGCTTATTGGAGAATAAGTATTAGTGGCCACCTGTATAAGCCAGTGTACAATAATGAGAGATACCACACAGTAATTTGAACAAATGAAGTTTAGCATAAAACATTATTAACTACATCAGGGGATTGGAATAATGACAAATTGTCTTGTAAAAGGTAAAGAAGAACTTTTACATCTCAATGATAAGAAGACAGACTACTCATTTTTCTTTAATAGGCAAAAATTTGAATAGATATGTCACCAAAGAACATGTATGAGTGGCTGATAAACACATGAAAAGATACTCCACATCATTAGTCATTAGGGAAATGAATATTAAAACCACAATAAGATGCCACTTCACATCACTAGAATGTTTATGATAAAAAAAAGACAATACCAAGTGTTGGCAAGGATGTAGGAAAAGTGGAACTCTCACATATTGCTGGTGGGAATGCAAAACGGTACAGCTGCCTTAGAAAGCAGAGTGGTAGAGTTTCTTAAAAAGTCAAAAAAGCTGATTCACTTTGCTGTACAGCAGAAACAAACATGACATTGTAAAACAATGTTTATTTTTTTTTAATAAAAATTTTTTTTAAATGTGAAAACCCGTGTAGCCCAGTGATTCTGCTCTGAGGTATTTACATAAGAGAAATGAAAACATAAGTCCACACAAAGGCATGAACATAACTATACAGAGCAACATTATTCATAACAGCCAAAGCCTTAAAACAAATCAAATGTCCATTAACTAAATAATGAATAAATAAGTAAATGAGATCTAAGCATATGGTCCAGATAATAGTCTATATTATCCAGCCAGTAAATCCAGCCATTTAAAGGTTCAATATGGATGAACCTTTAAAACATGCTGAGTCAAAGAAGCAAGAGACAAAAGATCATGTATTACATGATTCCATTTATATGAAAAGTCCAGAATAGACAAATCCATAGAGATAAGTAGATTAATGGTTGGCTGGGGTAGAGAATGGCAATTGACAAAAAAATGGGTATGATGAATTTTTATGGGGTGATGGACATGCTGATAAAATTAGATTGTGATGACAGTTGTACTATAAATATACTAAAAGTTATTGAATTTTTACACTTTGAGTAATATTTTTTCAAAAAATGTAAAGACAACTTCAAAGAATTCAAGAAAGCAGATATAAGGAGCAGCCACTACCACAAGGGCTTGGAGCAGCCCCAGAGGAGCACACCCTACACCATCAACTCCACACGCCCAACACTCTTCCAGTCACCTGCCTTGTCTCCAACGTCAAAGAAACTTGAAGCAGTCAGCCATGAATTCCAACTTCCCACCTCTTTACCTGCAACTGCCTTTTCCTGTTTTCTCCAGACCCAGAGGGCAAAGGGTCCCTTTTCCCAATCTCCTCTGGCCACGTGCCCCTCATCCCTTCATGCATTGTCCTCCTAGGCTCTGCTCCACACTTAATCCCCTTTCTTTAAAATCTGCCTCTCCTTCTCCTCTGCCCTCTGCTGCCACATATCAAAATGTGCACACCTCCTCCATCCAAAGAAAAAGAAAACTTCTCCAATTCTGCCACTTCTTCAACTACTTCTTTATCTTCTTAAATTCTCAAAAGAATGATTGGCAACATGTTTCTCCCATTTGTGCATCAGTCCACAGAAATAAGGCTTCCGCCACTTACCTTTAGCTATTGTGCTCTGAAAACAGAACAATGACCTCCTCCCAAGTTCCCAATCAAAAAGATTCTTTTTCCAGACCTCATTTGACTTGCCCTCTCTGATTGCTCCCCTTGAAAAACTCTCTGCTCGCAGTGTCTCTCCTGCTACCTGCCACTGTGTTGACTCCCCTTCTACCTGATGCTCCCTAGTATTCTGACCTTGGCCGCATTCTTTTCTCAGACCACAACTCTCTCCTCGGCCATCTCTTCGCTCTCACAGCTTCAACCACCTTAGGGCTTGTTCTCTGCAAACTCTCTCCAGACCAGGCCTCCCCACTGAGCCTGAGAGTCAGAGATCCATCTGCCTTCTGCATCTCTCCATCTGCCCAAAACCACTTCTCCTCCAGGGCTCCCTGTGCCAGTAAATGTCACCACCATCTACCTAGTTTTTCAGCCAGAAACCATGGGGCCATCCTAGTCTTCTTTTGCTCCCTCATTCCCCATAATCAAATCACTAGTCTGTATTGCTTTTATTTTTTTTAAAATTGATGTGGACCATTTTAAATGTATTGATTTTGTTACAATATTGTTTGTTTCATGTTTTGGTTTTTTGGCTGACAGGCATGTGGAATCTTACCTTCCCAAACAGGGATGGAACCACCTCTCCTGCATTGGAAAGGGAAATCTCAACACTGGATTGTCAGGGAAGTCCCCTGTATCGCTTTTACAATACAATTCAAAACTCTCTATAACTGATCCCTCCTGTCTATCCTCAGTGCCCCTGCCTGGATGAGGAGCAATATCACTTGTAGTGTGCTTGTTTTTCTAAACCCAGACATGGAATTATCATCACTTGGCACAGAAGCTTCCACAGTGGCTCAGCCGTAAAGAATCTGCCTGCAATGCAGGAGACACAGGAGATGCGGATTCAATTCCTGGGTCAGGAAGATAGCCTGGAGGAGGAAATGGCTACCCACTCCTGTATTTTTGCCTGGGAAATCCAATGGACAGAAGAGCCTGATGGGCTGCAATCCAAAGGGTCGCAAAGAGTTGGACACGACTGAGCATGTAGGCATGCACAACAACTGCACAGAATTTATCACCTCTGAAGCATCACCCCATCAGTAATGCTGATGGGGAGACTATTTGAACCCTCTGTGCTGGGTCAGGGTTTGTCATAGAACAAGAGTCTTAAACCCAATCTAGAGGATCCAGGTAGGTCTGTATCTCTATAAACAGTCAGTTGAATATGAAAATAAGTAACTTAACTGGGGCGGGGTAAAGCTGGCAGTGGGGGGCATGTAGACAGCGGAGAGGAAGGGACTGAGCTGAACTAAAAGACACCGTGCTCCATCTGAAGGCAGTGACGCTCCGCTGCACCCATCAATCGCAATGTGGAAATGCAGGCCTCGAGTTGCCAAATAATCTAATTCCCCACCCCACCCCCTAAAAAGCTAGAAATTCCAATTTTTATCTAAAAATCTTCCTTTTATAATGTTGGAGATGAATTCAAAATATTTTTTAAAGTATCAGGTAGTCAAACAAAGCATAATCTATAGGACTGAGAGGACTTGTTCAGGACTTCCACATTTAAGGTTTTTTATCTGTGGAGGGGCATGGTAGAAACAATGTTCTGGGAAAATGTTTCTAGAAGCAGCGTGCATGGTCTCGGCTGTGAGGAGAAGGTGAAGGCAGGGAAAACTAGCAGCGAGCCCAGGTGTGGAGAGGAGAGGCCCTGGATGGGTGGATAGCAGTGGAGCCAGCATGTCATGGATGTCCCCCACACCACACACCAGCTGAACAAGACACAACCAGAGATGAGGTCTTCGTGGCAAAATTCTCCAAAGGAACCCATCGCGGTCTGAGTCGCTGCCTCCACTCACCTACCGACATTAACCTGCGCTCCTCAGCCCCACCCCCATTCTCTTGAGGAACCTGAGGGACCCTGGTGACGTCCATATGGCTCTGACGAGGAAGTCGCCGGCTACTTTCAGAACTGCCGTTGTCTCACTCTGTTGCCTTATGCAAATGACAGGCCCGCCGAGCCTGTTTCTCCATCTGGATCCCCAAAGGAAAGCCTTCTGGACAACCTGACCTTCCTCTTGGAGACAGTAAAAGGAGCAATGAGGACGCGTTTGCAAAGCCCCCCCACACCCACTTGTTTGTCGAGGGAAGGAGAGCTGCTCTCTAAATTATTAAGGAGACCGATCTGAGCCCGGAGGGAGTCTTGGAAACTTCATTATTATGCGTGGTGTGTGGCTGTCTTTTGAATATTCTGCTTGCTTGGTTTCTAATTTCCTTTTCCTACGCAAGTCTTTCTCCCTCATAAATCTTTGCATCTCAATGTGCTGTTCTTTCTTCCTTTGTGTTCTGAACTGGGAGTTCTCACAACCCCTCCATAGTTAACCTGATCCTCCAAAATCGGGCTCTGAGCAGCCCTGGGTGAAATTAGGATGAGTCCTGGAGAGGAGAGGAGAAGAGAGGGGGCGTTGAGGAGAGTGAAGTGGGTCAGGAACCCTCCCATTGCGCCTACCTCTCCCAGCTGGCCAAGGGAACACTCTCCAGATCAGTTCTCTAGAACAAACAAACAAACAAACAAGCACCACAAGCTGATAGTACAAGCAGGACTTCCAATTTCCCTGGGGTAGCACCTCACCCAGAATCAGCAGCAAGTGCACCCTAGTGGGAATCAGAGGCACCCTATGTGAGAGGCAAATCAAGCCTCCCTGAAATGGGCACTCCTTGGCATATGATACAACAAACAAACCCCTCAAATTGGTGTCTTCGTCACTAAAAGACAGAAAGGAAAGTGTCCTTTGGTATAAAGAGGAATCTCATGTCTGAGAAAATGAGTGCTGATCTAATTAGGCTACATTCTCTGGCAGAAGCAGTAGGCAGGGGAGGGACCAGTGGTGATCCCTGGGTGGGGTGACTGTGTGGCCCCTCTACTGGCTCACTCTTGCCACCGGCCCCCAGCCACAGGGTTCCTAGCCAGAACCTGCTACCCCCTCGTTAGGGGAAGCACACTGACTGAAACCCTGGCCAGGCACCAGAGTAACTATTTGCATGAGTTGTTTTACAACAGGAGATCCTGGTAAGGAACACGGAACTAATAAGCCACCACCAACCAATAAGCCACCAGCAACCAGGAGAGTTCAAGAAAGGTCAAAAGGTGACACCACATGTCCAACCACCTCCCTGAATCCTTCTCGCTGGTGTCCATCTTGGCTGAACAAGGTGTGCACCACCAGGAAAGACTCTGAGTTAGAATGATTGGCTAAAGACAACCCAGAAACGAAGCCCATCATCATAAAACCTGAGACTGCAAGCCACACGGCAGAGCGGTTCTCCTGGGTTCCCTTACCCTACTGCTCTCCGCCTGGGCGCCCTTTCCCAACAAAATCTCTTGCTTTGTCAGCATATGTGTCTCCTGGACAATTCATTTCCAAGTGTTAGACAAGAGCCCACTTTTGGGCCCTGGAAGGTGTCGCCCTTTCTGCGACCTTCACCCTTGCTTTTGAAATGTGTTGAAGCAGGCCCAGCTGTTTAAACTGTGGCATCCCTGTTTATCTTTGTGTTCTCAGTGCTTAATATCAATAGTTAAGTGCTTGAATGGAATTTAAATTGCTGTAAGCTTGTTCATTACAAAATAACAGAAAATTTTCAGAGGGATGGTGGTTGGGGCTGCATTTCTACTGTTACCGAGTCCAAGCTCCCTCTGCTCACCACATGACAGGCCAATGAATCTGAGAGATGAGGTGTTGAGGCAAGGAATACGACTTTATTCAGAAAGACTGCTGACCGAGAAGATGGCATCTCGAAGTAACCATCTTGTCCATGTCTGGAAACTAGGTTCTCTTACAGAGCCAGAGACAGCCAACGAGAAACTGAAGTCAAAAGGCAGAACAGAGAGGGAGAGGTAAAGGGGAAGTAAAGTGAAAGGGTCTTCAGTCCTGCAAACATCTCCCGGAAGGGCCAGTCTTCGGAAAGGGTGTGTTAATCTCTTCTATTCACAGGTGGGCAGGGTCAGATGATCTCTCTATGAGCTAAACAAAAGCACTTTGGTCAGGCAGGGGTAGGGTCCTTTGAGGCAAGACATTACATATGATTTCCTTGGAAGAAAAGCTATGACCAACCTATATAGTGTATTAAAAAGCAGAGAGATTACTTTGCCAAAAAAGGTCCATCTAGTCAAAGCTATGGTTTTTCCAGTAGTCACTTATGGATGTGAGAGTTGGACTATAAAGAAAGCTGAGCACTGAAGAACTGATGCTTTCGAACTGTGGTGTTGGAGAAGACTCTTGAGAGTTCCTTGGACTGCAAAGAGATCAAACCAGTCAATCCTAAAGGAGATCAGTCCGACTACTCATGGAAGGACTGATGCTGAAGCTGAAACTACAATACTTTGGCCACATGATGTGAAGAACTGACTCATTGGAAAAGAACCTGATGCTGGGAAAGATTGAAGGCAGGAGGAGATGAGATGGTTGGATAGCATCACTGACTCAATGGACATGAGTTAGAGTAGGCTCCAGGAGTTGGTGGACAGGGAAGCCTGGCATGCTGTAGTCCATGGGGTCGCAGAGTCAGACATGACTGAGCAACTGAACTGAACTGATTATGTATGATTATAATAACAAAAGCAAGGAAAAGCAAGTCAAAGAAGCAGTTTCCAACATAGAGTCAGAATTGCCTTCCTCTCTGCAAGAGTTGGTGTCTGGCTTAACTTTTTATGTCTGGAGGGTCAACATGGTATAATGGGAAAATCTTGGGTCTTGGAGTTAGTATGATTAGATTTCAACAGGAGTTCCTCCACTTACTAGTTGCGGGACCTATAAAAGTTTTAAAAACTTTCTGCGCCTCAGTTTCTTCGTCTTTAAAATGAAAACCTATTTCAGAATCTAGTTCATTTAGCATAATGCAAACTCTTAAACCAGACACACATTTAATGACATGGAAACTTTATGATATGTTAAATTTAAAAAGTAAAGTTATGAAAACTGTTATAGAATGTAACCAGTTTGTAAGATGACATAACACTGGATGTCCCAAGTTTTCTTCTGTGTTTTGATCTATTGCTACCATATTTGCATGGCATCATTGTTACCAAGTCTACACGTGCTCCGTTTGCCGCACAACAGGCCAATAAAACCAAGAGATGAGGTGTTGAGGCAAGGAATACGACTTTATTCAGAAAGTCAGCAGACTGAAATATGATGGCAGATTAGTCAGTCAGTTCAGTCGCTCAGTAGTGTCCAACTCTTTGCGATCCCGTGGACTGCAGCATTCCAGGCTTCCCTGTCCACCAACTCCTGGAGCCTACTCAAACTCATGTCCATTGAGTCGGTGATGCCATCCAACCATCTCATCCTCTGTTGTCCCCTTCTCCTCCTGCCTTCAATCTTTCCCAGCATCAGGATCTTTTCAAATGAGTCAGTTCTTCGCATCACGTGGCCAAAGTATTGGAGCTTCAGCTTCAATATCAGTCCTTCTAATAAATATTCAGGACTGATTTCCTTTAGGATTGACTGGTTTGATTTCCTTGCTATGCAAGGGACACTGAAGATTTTTCTCTAGCACCACATTTCTAAAGCATCAATTCTTCAGTGCTTAGCCTTCTTTATGGTCCAACTCTTACATCTGTACATGACTATAGGAAACACCATAACTTTGACTATACAGACCTTTGTTGGCAAAGTAGTGTCTCTGATTTTAATACCTGGTCTAGGTTTGTAGCCCAGGCTCCTCTGTCCATGGAATTCTCCATGCAAGAATACTGGAGTGGGTTGCCATTCCTTCTCCAGGGGATCTCCTGCAATACAGGCAGATTCTTTACTGCCTGTATTGCAGTAAAGCCACCGGGGAAGCCCATCAGCTCCTTATCTCAAATCAAAGGACAGGACTTTGATGGAATCATCTGCAGAGTTTAATGTGTGCCTCCTACATTTGAAGAACACAGGTCTGCTGACTGGCTCACACTGCAGAAATTGATAAGTCGAGGACTGAAGTGTGGGAATTCTCAGAGTCTGCCTGGGCAAATGGTGTTTCCTATGGACAAGACAAAGTCCCTAAGGGAAAGGGAGTTGAGGTGGTTATGCTTTGCTCCTGATCAAAATGGCCTCCAGTGGAGGGGGGTGAAAGCTGGAGATGAATTGCTGCTGGACACCTTGATGCTGCAGAAATGGGGAAATCGAAGTTCTCTGAGGAACCCATGAAAGTCCCTGGAGAAAGAAATCAGCTTCCAACATCTGCAAAGTCCAGAGACAGTGTGATCACTTCCAAAGCATCAAACAAAAATTTTATGAATCAACGAATTCCCCTCCTCAAGCTCCAGGTCCTGAAAGGATCAGAAACAAGTTAATAAGATGGGAGAAGAGAAGAAGGAATGTGAAAGGAGGAAAGAGAGATGAAGCCAAGAGCCCTTCTCTCCCTGGTCTTCAAATTTCAGACTTTTAATCTGTGGCCAGCCTGAGCTGGAGGAGAAGAGACATTTCAACTGTAAGTTAAAGTTGAAGTTACAAAAATTCTTATCTGGAACTGCCATTTAAATTCCTGATTGACATTTTGTGCCTTAAAAAGTGACGATACTGTTTTTACCTCTGAGGAACCACCTATGTCTCTTCTAAGAGTAAGAGAGAAACAGCCCCTTGGTGCAGACTTAAAGAGACAGTGGGAGACAAAAATGAATTGCTTTAAGATTGCATTCTACTGGTTGTCCTCATTCAATGTAACCTTTACAGGTAAAAATGGGAGAAGGCCTCAAGCAAAGGAATGGAGGTGAGCAGATCCAAGCTCTACTTGGAAAAGGAAACATAAACATATCTCTCCTTGGGGTGGGAAAGAGCAGGAGGGAGCTGGGACTGTAGACAGGGGGCTGACCGGAGGGGCCTCCAGCGCCAAGCTCTAGTCATTTAAATATTGGATAAAATTTCAGGATATTTTGGTACTTATTTCACATAGTATATAAATACTCAAGATCAGTAGAATTAAGTATTTTTGTTTCTTTTTGTTTGTTTAGTTGCTAAGTCATGTCCAACTTTTTTGTGACCCCCACGGACATGCTTTTGATCCCTGGGTTGGGAAGATCCCTGGAGAAGGAAATGGCAACCCACTCCAGTACTCTTGCCTGGAGAATCCCATGGACAGAGGAGCCTGGTGGGCTACAGTCCATGGGGTCGCAAAGAGTTGGACACGACTGAGTATACACACACTAGCATAAATGTAAACCTATGAAATATATTAAACATATTATTTTAATATAAAAATAAAATCCTGCTTAAAGTAAGTACTACATAAAATAGTTTAATTGGGGTTTAAAGTCAAGTAAAATTACAGTCTTTTAAATGATATTAGTCTATCAACGATATCATCATTGAGCTGTGAAAAGCTTGCCAGTTGCTGAAAACTTCTGAATGTATGCTGGTTAAGGGAATGATAAGGAGATAGCTATAAGATGTTCTTAAATATTTTCTCTAGTCCTGTATATTCAAACAACCCTATCTTTAGGTTAATAAGTTCGAGGAGATTTGGGTGAGGGGCAGTATTTTCTTTCTTTGCAGGGACAACTTGTTGTTTGTAACAATCTTTATTTTTTTTTTGCTTCAAAAAAAGTATCTCTCACTTGTCTTCATCTTCCTAGCTCACCTTACATTAATGAAGATTCTCATGTGGGCACCATATTAATAACAATAGTGTTCTGGTCCTTCTCCTTCTGTTGGAAATCTTTGTAACAGATAAGAATTATTCTTGCATTAGAAGCTTTGCTTTAGTGGTTGTAATTTTCTTCTTTGGCTTAAGGATTATGGAAGTATAGAAGATAGCTTTCTAAACTAGCTCACTTATATTTGATTCAAAATTTTAATGAAGCATGTCTCTGATTTGCCTGAAGACATAAATGATTCAGATTTTTTAAACTCCAAAATAACCGTATCACACCAACAAGAATGCCAGTATTACAGGACTTTAAAACAGCATGGAAAACCAGAGCAGTGGACCACTGAACACTGATACTGTAAATCATTCTTCCATGGGCAATGTGGAGCCAATAGAAATGTTTAAACAAGGAAATGACAAAGATATATAGACGCAGACATAGACAGACCCGGTTAGAGTTGTAGAGAGTGTTAAGCCCACCCACCTCTGCTAAAAGGTCAGCAACTTCAGTGTGAGTCACTGACAAATCACGTGGGAAGATGATTAATGAGGAGAAGAAAGCTGGGAGAAAGGCATGGAAGCGTCTGTTGTTTTCCCCTAATCATTCTGTCACTCGTTTCTAGTAAAAACAGTTCTAAGTCTCCTTTGAAGAACTGCCTGTACTCGTCTAGCTTATGTGTGTGGGTTTGACTTCCCCTTCAACTCCAGAGATGGTTGGAAGTGATTTGTCATGAATTAAACACGTGTCTCCAATCTTGCAAATGATTGCGGTCTAGGGTTTATTTATGTGGGGGAAATTCTTTTTTTCCGGATATACTGGATGCTCAAGAGATAGAACTGCTATAGCCATTGTGTGACCCAGGGGTGTGTTAGGAGTCACCAAATAAAGTTTCAGGAAAAAGGCAACAGAGTGAGAGAAAGATCTGGAGGCTTCAAAAGAACCAGAACCCATTATTATCTGAGCTTCTACACAGCCAAGCCTTCTGAAGTTTCCGATTATGCAGCCTAATTAATTCCTTTTCTTTTTTCATATTAAGCCAACTTGAGTCAAATTTTCTACATTTACAACAGAAAGTTCTAAATGATATTTAAGAAAAAAATAAGAAAAACCCAGAAAGCCATCAATTAGGACTGAGGTGATAGTAGGAAGAAATACTTAGTGGCCCCAAGTCATGAAGGAAAAACCCTTTCAGTCTCCCAAGTTAGAGGGTATAGTGAATGCAAGTGAGTAAGTGCTGAGTCCTGTCCGACTGCAACCCAATGGACTGTAGCCCACCAGGCTCCTCTGTCCGTGGGATGTGCCAGGCAATAATACTGGAGTGGGTTGCCATTTCTTTCTCCAGGGGATCTTCCCAACCCAGGAATGGAACCCAAGTTTCTATGTCTCCTGCATTGGTAGGTGGGTTCTTTACCACTAGCGCCACCTGGGCTGAATCGTGTATGCAAAATGGCACACAAATTACTATCCCTTCCCCAGTGAGTTCAGCAGTATAGTATCTGTGGCTCATAGTGTTGGCTCAGATGTCAGACAGACATGGGTTCAAATTCAGACCACCTAGACTCTTGGACAAGTTACTTGCATCCTTGGACAAGTTACTTGCATCCTTGGACAAGTTACTTAATTTTTGTTCTCTAACCTCAGTTTCCTTCTCTATGAAATGGTAATAGGACCTTCCATTTAACTTACTAGGAGGATTAAATGGCACATTGCATGTGAAAGGTTTAGCGTAAGGCCAGGTATTAATATTATTATTGATAGTTTCTCTTTTCCAAACTTGCTGGAGATTATCACTGGGGAAAATTTTTGTTGGAGGTAAAAATACCAATGTCAGTTACCTGCCTCCATGCTTATGTCTTTATCTCCTTTACCATCTTAATGGGAGAGGAAGCCCAATGGCAACCCACTCCAGTACTCTTGCCTGGAAAATCCCATGGATGGAGGAGCCTGGTAGGCTTCAGTCCATGGGGTCGCTAAGTGTCGGGCATGACTGAGCGACTTTACTTTCACTTTTCACTTTCATGCATTGGAGAAGGAAATGGCAACCCACTCCAGTGTTCTTGCCTGGAGAATCCCAGGGACAGAGGAGCCTAGTGGGCTGCCGTCTATGGGGTCGCACAGAGTTGGACATGACTGAAGTGACTTAGCAGCAGCAGCCCTTACTGAAAGAGGATTTAAGGCTCTTTCTGCCTAAGGCTGATCTAGAGAAGTTGATGCATCTCCTGTCCAAGACTGATCCTTCTTTCTTTCTTCTTTATCACAACTTCTTTATAGAGATTTTCCCTATCAATGATTCCGTTTTGTCTTCTTGTTTCTCCCCTCACTGGCAGTTTTCTTTCATTTTATTAAAAAAAAAAAGCTCTCCCAGACTAAAATAATCCCTTCTTGGTTCTTAGCTGGTAGTCCAGTAGTTAAGAATCTGCTTTGTAATGCAGGGGAAGGCAGGTTCGAACCCTGGTTGGAGAACTAAGAACCCCCACACACCACAGAGCAACTAAGCCTACAGACCACAACTACTGAGCCTGAGAACCACGACTAGAAAGTCTGTGCCACAAAGAAAGATTCCACATAACACACGGAAGATCCTGCGTGTCTCAACTAAGACCTGATGCATTAAAAAAAAAAAAAAAAAAAATCCCCTCCTGACCATCAGTAGTTCTCAAAGTGTAATCTGAAGAACTCCTATATCAGAATCACGTGGAGACCAGCAAGCCTCTGGCTACCTCGTCATCACCCTCTGTTGTGCTGCTGCTACTTCACTTTCCCATGTCCCTCAAATCTTCAAAAGTACCAAACCTACCCCTTCACACTCAGGGGAAAAAAAGAATCATCCCCCTCCGCCACACACACACAAAACCCCTCTAATTCCCATACTGTAAGTGGATCTTCACTTACGTCTACTTTTTCTTTTTTCCCATCTGTCAATGTTGACTATATGTACCTTCTTCTGAAGCTAAAAGTCTCCTAAATACTTCACTCAATTATCCTGTCTTTTGTATTTTCAGCCTCTCCCTATCTACAGCCTTCTTTCTATCAACATTTAAGCACACATAGGAACATCTCTCATCTTCAAAATACAGTTAGTTCTCCCTTAATGTCCTGAATCAAACACCTCATGATACTGTACTTGTTCACCTCCTCTTCTTAGCTAAACTTCAGGAAGATGTCTACACTTTCTTCCTACTCACTACCCAGTTCTATGTGATTTTCATCCCACTCTTTCACTGAAACTGCTCTCCCTAACATGACCAGAGAATATTTTGTTAAATTCAGGAGACACTTGGTTCATCTATCATGACCTCTCAGCTCCATTTGACACTACTGTCCATTCTCTTCTTTTGGCTTTCTTTCTTCTCTTGTCTTTCATACCTAAGTCTTTTCTATCTCTGCCACACCTTAAAATTTTTTTTTAATTTTTAAATAAAAAATTTATTTTTCCCAGTCCTTATCATTCTCCTTCTCAGGTTTCTCTTTCTCTGCCCTTCCCCTAAATAACGATGTTCCTTATGTTACTAATCAAGAGCTTCCTGCCTCACACGGAAGCCAGCACAGAAGCCAGTATTATAGCACTGGTTTTTGAGAAAAGAAAGCATTATTGTGAGGTCTACTTGATTTCGGACATGCACAGCAGTAAGCGGCAGTTTGCAACAGGCAGCAGCGAGCGGTAGCTGGAAGCAGGGTCTAAGTTTCCCAGACTGGGAGTCCTAACCACTGGACCACAGGGGCCAGCAGTTAGGGCTAAGTTCCATAGTCTTGCCTGCCTAATCAAGAATGAATTCAGGCGAGGAAGCAGAAGGTAAATGGTAAAGTAAAAAGTTCATTGAAAAGAAAAGTACATATGGAAAGGCACACAGGTGAGACCAGAGAGAAAGTTGTGCCTCTGGAAATTTAAATCCTTTATAAAGGGGCAGATTTCTGGGTCTTCATCTTCCCTTAGGCTAATCACCTTGCTTTATCTCCCTGCTGGTTAATTTATCTCAGGACCTTCCCCTGAGGTGCACATGCACACCCTAGCCAAGATGGATCTCAAAGTGAAGGCTTCTGAAGGAACAAGACTCATATGGCCTGGAATTATCCTCTGACTTTTGGCTCCAAGGAGCCTTTCTGCACATGTGTAGTGTCTACCTTATCAGACAGGGTTTTTTTCCTTTCTTTGTCCTTGCCATGATTATTCCCTTGAGGTAACAGACAAAAACTGGCTATTTACCCAGTTTTTGTTGGCTGCAAATTCCTCAACTGGAGCCCACCTATCTCATCTCAAGAAATGTAAGCAGAAGGGTGACTGATTATAAATTTCCAACCTGGAGCCCACCTATCTCCTACCTCATACTCACAAAGACACAGGAGGCAAGGCTCTCAAACCTCTCTCCTCAACCCAGAGTTTGGGGAGAAATTCAAGAGGTTAGAAGAAGGAAGTGGCAACACACTCCAGTATTCTTGCCTGGAGAATCCTGTGAACAGAGGAGCCTGGTGGGTTGCTGTCCGTGGGGTCGCACAGAGTCGTACACGACTGAAGTGACTTAGCATGCATGCATACATTGGAGAAGGCAATGGCACCCCACTCCAGTACTCCTGCTTGGAAAATCCCCTGGATGGAGGAGCCTGGTGGGCTGCAGTCCATGGGGTCACTAAGAGTCGGACATGACTGGGCGACTTCACTTTCACTTTCATGCATTGGAGAAGGAAATGGCAACCCACTCCAGTGTTCTTGCCTGGAGAATCCCAGGGACTGGGGAGCCTGGTGGGCTGCCATCTATGGGGTCGCACAGAGTTGGACACGATTGAAGCGACTTAGCAGC
>NW_011493897.1:830786-834267 GCF_000754665.1 Bison bison bison | reverse complement strand
GAGGAGCCTGGTGGGTTGCTGTCCGTGGGGTCGCACAGAGTCGTACACGACTGAAGTGACTTAGCATGCATGCATACATTGGAGAAGGCAATGGCACCCCACTCCAGTGTTCTTGCCTGGAGAATCCCAGGGACTGGGGAGCCTGGTGGGCTGCCATCTATGGGGTCGCACAGAGTTGGACACGATTGAAGCGACTTAGCAGCAGTAGCAGTAGCAGCAACAGCAGCAGCAGGGGAATTTCAAAACTTGAAGCTGATTGGTTAGTCTTGAATAGTCCATATGAGCTACTGGAAGCCAGATTTCCCTTATTGGAGGACTTGTCACTTTGTAAACGGCTCTGGTGGCAACATTTCTATTCTCTGAGTTCTATAGACTGAAGATTTTTGGTTCTAGGGTCATCCTGGAGACATGGGTTCCTGTCTGGCAAACGCACAGTGCTATCTCTGTAAAATAACTCCAGCTTTGATTAATCAACAACCTGTTTAAAGGAAGTAAAACCAGTTTAAGCCGGCCCTGTTTCAGTTTGATTAGTCAGCAACCTATTTAAGGAGGCAAAAGCAGTTGAAGCTGGTTTTATGTGCTATTTCAAAAAATCTTCCCTTTTTCTTTGTACATTCTTCAGTCTTGAGGGAAATAGGGCAATGACCATTCTAGGTGTTCCTTCTGATTGGAGTTGTGAATTTTTATAAGAGGAAGGAAATTGTTTTGCATTTAATCATAAATATTTGCAAATTCCACCTTGAACTCTTAAGTCGAGCAATCTCATGCAAATGGGGAAGGCCTTTTTAAATATACACGATGAACAATAAGTACAAAATCTGATGAATGATTGGATTAACCCTAAGATACAAAAAACTATGACTCCTAACTTTAAGAGTCCTTAAAAAAAAAAAACAACACACCTATTCCTTTGGGAATCCATGAAAACATGTTATAGTATCTAATTGTTTTACAATATGAGCTACTCATGCTGCATGATCATTTTCAAAACTGTAATAATACCCAGTTTTAAGGAAGATTCTTTCATATAACATTTCATAAGGGCTCATTTGGAGCTTGTGGCTAAGGGTTATTCTTATCCCAAGCTAAGTTGGTTTCTTGACATATTTTGGTGATTGTCTTTCTAAAAGTATGATTCATCTTTTCAGTTTTTCCTGTAGACTGAGGTCTCCATGAAGCATATAACTTTCACTGTATTACGAGGGTCTAAGATACTCCTTCAGTTATCTTGGCTATGAAATCTCTATGTCACTTTGATAGAAAGAGGCAACTAAAAAAGAGGGAAACTTTCCTTTAGTAGGTCTTTGTTACCTCGGAAACTTTCTCTGTTCAGCATAGAAATGCTTCGACCCATCCTGTGAAGATGTCCACAAATATAAGCAAATATCTGTTATTTCCCCTGTTCTTGGCCTAACAGTAAAGTCTGTTTACCAATCACTTCCTGGTTTTGTCCCTCAGGTTTGCACCCTTTTACTATTCGGCATGGCCCAGTTTTAGGAGTGTTTCTGGTGCAGATGAGGCAATTTTGTACTACTTTTTGGATGATCCTTTGAATTTGCTAACCAACAATAAACTTCTGTAGCCAATGATAGGTTGTATCCTTCCCATAATGGGCTCTTTGATGTAAATGAGTTATAGTTCTTTCCAGTAAACGTGCAGATGTAAGCACTAGTCCCTATTCAAGTCCAGCCTTATTTGGTTGTTTGGTACTGATTATCATCTAAGTCTTGAGTGTTAGCCACTCAGTCGTGTCTGATGCTCAGCCACCCTATGGACTGTAGCCTGCCAGCTCCTCTGGCCTTGGAATTCTCCAGTCAAGAATACTGGAGTAGGCTGCCATTCCCTTCTTCAGTGGACCTTCTAGACCCAAGGATCAAACCCAGGTCTTCTGCATTGCAGGTAGGTTCCTTACTGTCTGAGCCACCAGGGAAGCCTGAAGTCTTAAGAGTCATCAAAATCCCCATAAGTGTCTTTTTTTAAGACCCATTTTTGAATACTGAGGCTTAAAAATTGATGAATCCACACTTGGAATTAGTGCAAGGGCCTTAGGATCCGGGGTTTTGGCTCTGGCTGCCTGTTTATAGCCCGATCCATCAAATTATTTCCTTCAGCTACATAACTATCATTCTTTTGGTGGCCAGGGCATTGTACTATGGCTATTTCTTTAAGCATTATAACAGAGTCTAAAAGGCCAGTATCTCCTCTGTGTAATTAATTTCTTTCCTCTCTGATATCAGTAGACCTCTCTTTCCCTCTGGACCCCTGGGTATGCACAACAGAGAAGGCATACTTAGAATCAACATAAACAGTTAACTTTTTCTTAGCTCTAAGGTATAGGGCTCTCATGAGGGCTATGAATGCTGCCTTTTGGGCAGATGTACCTGAAGAGGGCTTCTGCTTCTCGGACTTCCTCATGAATTACAATTGCACAAGCAGCCTTTTGAAGTCCCTGGTCCATGAAACTGCTCCATCTATAAACATTTCCACATCTGGCTTTTCTAAAAGCTGATCAGTCAGGTCAGGTCTGCTAGAATAGACTTCTTCAGTTATTTCTATGGTATGCAATGCCTTAGGGCATTCCACAGCCCAGCTTAATGGTTCACTGTCATTTCTTCTCATATAAGGATTTAGCCATGAGTCCAGAGTTAGGAATCCAAATATGGCAAAACCCAGCCATTCCTAAGAATCCTTCCAGTTGCTTTCTGGTGGTGGGTACAACCATCATACCTAATGCTAATGCTTCCCTTAGATTTGTCTTTGTCCTTTTGGTAAATCAAATCCTAGACATTTTACAGTTGGTTGAGAAATTTGCACTTTTCCCTTGGACTTTATAACTCTGGTCTGCCAAAAAGTGAGGATTGTATTTTGGTCTGAAGCATCCTTAGTTTTACAAGTAATTAGTATAAGGGAATCTTTTAATTGGAGGTCCTTTGGCTAGATCAGATCAGATCAGTCACTCAGTCGTGTCCGAATCTTCGAGACCCCATGCATCACAGCACGCCAGGCCTCCCTGTCCATCACAAATTCCCAGAGTTCACTCAGACTCACGTCCATCGAGTCAGTGATGCCATCCAGCCATCTCATCCTCTGTCGTCCCCTTCTCCTCTTGCCCCCAATCCCTCCCAGCATCAGAGTCTTTTCCAATGAGTCAACTCTTCGCATGAGGTGGCCAAAGTACTGGAGTTTCAGCTTTAGCATCATTCCTTCCAAAGAAATCCCAGGGCTGATCTCCTTCAGAATGGACTGGTTGGATCTCCTTGCAGTCCAAGGGACTCTCAAGAGTCTTCTCCAACATCACAGTTCAAAAGCATCAATTCTTCGGTGCTCAGCCTTCTTCACAGTCCAACTCTCACATCCATACATGACCACAGGAAAAACCATAGCCTTGACTAGACGGACCTTTGTTGGCAAAGTAACATCTCTGCTTTTGAATATGCTATCTAGGTTGGTCATAACTTTCCTTCCAAGGAGCAAGCATCTT